>NC_057767.1:38113283-38229587 GCF_010389155.1 Erigeron canadensis
AAAACGCAACAATATTAATAAAATTATATACAATGTCCACAAGAAGTTATACGCAATATTCATTTAGATTATTAGTTGAAAATAATACTCCATTCATCCCATTAGCTACAAGTTTCTTGTTTTGAATTTTTAAAGTTTTTGTTTTTAAACCATAAATATATTTTTATGTTTTACTTAATATTTGAATATATCTATGAAAACACACATTAAACTCAATCAATTAATATAATTTTTTTAATCAAGTATTGTATAATACATATAAAAATTTAAAGTCAAATTTAAAAAATAACACTATAAAAAATTCAAGATTTAGACACTTTTAGTTTTAAGTTTTAACAAGACGAAGAGTAAAATATCAAGAAACTAAACTCGTGTAGCCCAGCCCAACCCAATAGTATCTCAACCTCATTAAAGGAGAGCGTCAACAACTTAACAACTATCAAGTATCAGCCAAACTCGGTCCGGGTCCCTATACTTTTAGCGAGGACAAAATAGTCCTCTGAGTTACCTTTAAGTACAAAGCAAGTGTTCAAAATCATCTTGAGTACAATTCAGGACTTCCCCTTTTTCCTTTCGTGTTTGTATTCACAATGGCCTTGTATAGGATCGTCAAGATCCCATATATCCGGATCTTTTCAACAGCATCGTCCGGTTGCATTAATTTTATAGTTCCAATTTCTCGAATAAGTTTGAAATAGCTTTTGTAAAAAGTCGAGTTAACGGTTGATCACTTGTGGTGATATAAAGATAAAGTAGTATAACGTAACGCGTTTGAGTCTTTCCGAAAATGGAATAAAAAGGAATAGTCTTTTGACGTCGTAAAAAATATATATATAACCTTGATGATGAGACTAAGTAATCGAAATCTTTCAAACAAATAAGGGAAAACTATGAAAATGGTATTTTTCGTTATTTCGAGGACAAAATATGAGTAATAATCATTAATTGATTATCATGATATGATTTTCGTCAATGTTCTGTTGCTAGCTAGTGGCTAATTAATGGCACAATGCACTTAGCTTTTGGCGTCGACTAGGTGTCATTTCAATGCATTATATTGGAAGTGATAATCCAACGGTGTTCGAATATATATAATTAATGTGTTTTTTGTGGAGTTCGGACCAAGAAAACTTCCTTTATCGTTTTAAAATAGTTATTTTTGGACCTAATTTGTTAGAGAATTACCATACAATTAAGGTAGTAGCTAGTAGCATAACGTCTGATTATCATTTCACAAGCTAATTAACATATTCTTTTATGGTATGAAAGATGATAATTAATTAAATAACTTACTACATATTATAATAATTAACATATCACGATTATGTATATATATAACCCGTTTATAGTCCTCTAAAAATTATACATGTTGATAGATTATATGTTTATCGCTCAACTCCCCTTTTTATCTACTATACAATACTGAAAATCGTAACTAATAATCTTTAATGATATGATAAAATGATATAAAATCTTGTGACACTTGCTAATACACGTGGTTTTGCATAATATGGGTCAGAAGGTGGAAGAGCCATAAGTGGAAAAGTTTATGTTTTAAGAATAGTTTGATTAGATTTGGAGTGATCGAGATCGAAGATAATGTCCATTTGAAAATAACGCCAACAATGTGTGTGAGGTATCAATTGGAAGGGTGGCGTTAGTCTTTTAGTGGCTGCTTTGTTTTTTAGAATTTAGAATACTAGCTTTGATATAATCACTTATCATTATTACGGAGTATGTTTTAAACTTTTGTCCAAATATATCAATTGCTAAAGTGAAAAAGTGAACCTTAATTTAGGGAGTGCATTAATTAGGGGATTCCATGACCCACCCCCATTTGATTAGAAATTAATAATCACTATAAAGTCATTAACAATTTCTGTTTATCTACAGACAAAAGCGGCTATATGGACTATTTACAATAGCATAAATATTGGGTTAATAGTCCTGTGATAAGAAAGTTATCCATGAGATTTGGATTTGAGAAGTTTTAAATTCTAAGTCTTAAAGTATAATTGGAATATGGATGAGACGCGTTTGATTCATGGATTGTTTTTGTAAGAAATGAAATCAGTTAAAGGAATTGGAATATGATGGAATGAAATTTGACGGAATACTTTTAAATTATTTTTGAAGATTTAAATAACGAAAGTAACGAGATTCTTACCCCCATCCTCATATAATCCCCATTCCATCAAATGAGGGAATGTATCCATTCCAACAGAATTAATCATTGAACAACTAAACGCGTTAAGGAATGAAATTCAATCCAAATTTCATCAAATTCTATCATAATCTGCGAAACAAACGCAAGATTTTTTCATCATATATCATCATGTTTTTGTATGAATTATTAGGGGGTTGTAAATTGTAAACCCATCAATCCATTTCAAATGCTAAATGTTACCTCCCATCGATAGATATTTTTATTCAACTTTAACGCGACTTTTTGGCACAAAATACTCTGGTGGCTGTTCAACCATGTTTTTCATCAATCTCCCGAGTAAAAATATAAATCAATAGAAAAAGTGAAATAAGATCGATGAACATGTTACATACTCTATTAATTCATATTTTACCTTGTACTCACAATTGACTTTATTCATAACATTGTAGTAAATATTGTAAAGTACGTTTCCTATGTAATCGAATTAACACTACATCTATATAAAGCTCAGAATTTTAAAAGTAACTTGTCTCATTCTGCTTATAAAAAAAGTCTCACGTGAAAAATAAGGATATCCAATTTCCATTTGCTATGCGATTTTTATAGGTTATAAAAGATGAAAGGGACGAAACATGGCTCCCTTTTGCTTCATGGATGGCTGATGTCCACCGAACATGCATCCCATGATTTCATTTTCGGACTACGATGCCATCTACAATAATAACAACATTCAAGTGTGATAAAATATCCTAGTGGCGAAGGTTCAGACGAAAAAGGGCAAAATTCACTAAACAAAAAAATAATTGACACTGTGAATAGAAAGGAGAAAAGGGGGAAAATATAAGTAGATTTTTTTTTGAGAAAAAAAAAAGTAAGAAAAAGGTTTCAAATGAATTACGAAAAATGAGGAAAGCTCGACGAGCCAACTAATTGATGATGGCCGACTGTGCCAAATGTCGATGACTTGACTAGTGCAGTGGTAGTTGTTGCAATTGAGTAGAAATTTGCAATGCCATTCAATAAGTTTTTTTCAAAGGTGTTACTTGCTGGATGGTTTCAAACTGTTAAAAAAGTTATTTTTGAATTATATTTTTACGGTAGGTAATTGAAATTTTTTTAACATTAATTAATAACATATATAAAAGTGACAAACACTTCTAATCGATATTTTATCCAAACACCAATCAATATCAAAATGGAATATCTTATCATGCAACTTTTCGATGGATCATGCTTACCGGGCTCTTTGTTAATAGTTTGTCCCTTTCGAAATGTTGTCTACTTTTTAGTGGATCCTAATATGATACACGCCATGCCACATTGCCACCATGGGATGATTCATACTTATATCAAGTAAAAATGGTATGAAGGTATCACCCAGTTTATCATTATTTTGTCACGTTATATTCACACAAATTTATATTATTGGTTTTTGACTAAAATAAAAATGGAATTTAATTGTCTGCACATTGACAGATATGAGCTTAGTAAATATGATTTGTATATGTCAAAATTAATATTTTTAGGTTTTTATTAATGTAATCTTAAGTTTGTTTTTAATAATGTATATTAGGTTACTATAATATTAGTGTATTTTTTTTTTTACTAATATATAACGTCTTTGACTTTTTATTATTCAATCTTTCTGTTTTTATGTCATTTGATAAAAAGTAGTTAAAAAATAATTTATACGATTTATGAAAAGTAATAAAAAAAATGAATGAAAAGTGTTGTTCTGCGTTCTGAATGGTTCCACATCTATAACGGCTTAAATCTTATGAAATGATAAAAGCTGATGTAGCGTTAAGATGTCGTTTTGGATGATTTTGTATACTTCAACCATACCTGATGCTCTAAATGGAGGCCAAGGCTTTGATTTCGAAGTTATCAAATCAACACACCTTTTCCCCCATCTCTTGTTTTAAAGGGTCTAAGATATGAGTCAAATCTTTAAAATTTGGCTGTGTGTCGATTTAAAAGAAAAACTTAACATTTTCAAAATAATTGCGTATTTACAATATATAGTTTCATCTTCTTTTTACTTTTAAATTTTAAAATGGTTTTTCATTGGTTGAATTTTTAATTAAGAATGGGAAAATGTTATTTGATGTTACGATCATGGTATTGTACCCACACTAATTTTCACACATACTAAACGATCTCTTTTCCAAAATTTAAGATTTGTATAGAAAACATCATATCAGTTATCTCATTAAGAATCTTTGAAAATGTTTCCTGACATTCTTTATAAATAAAACGGTATTGCTTAACAATACAAACTACTCTTGCTTCGATTATCTGTCCTTTGTATGACAATGTGTTGGGTCCCGATAACTTATATATGCGACATCTATACTAATGTTTTTAGTCACTTTTATAGTTTGATGACAATTTACTTTTCCTCAATGTTCACAGCTTCTTCTTCTTTAACAAAAATTTTATGCCTTACTTACCTATCATACTTTTAAAAACTAACGATATTACCATTTACATCAATTACTTTTAAATTAATAACCACATCGTTACCACCATCGTCACTAGCATCACCCGTTGCCGTCACCGCAGCCGCATTGCGTGGATACCCATCTTGTCATTTTAAATAGATTAAGCCCCATTTAACTTATATAAATCTCTAAATATTATATATATATATATAGAAAAGAAACCTTAACTTTAAAATGAAGAAGATTAGACTTTTAGCAAACATTTAAGTATTAATAAAAGTCATTAGATTAAAATGATAATGTCATATTTAACTTTAATTTATTAAACTTAAATATGGTCATTAACTATTAACTATGAAAAGTAATTCATACATTTTATAATTATAAAAATAATTATTTTAATGATATAATAATTATAATATTATATTTTTTAAAATCACTTTTTTTTTATTTTCTTTTACATTATATTATTTCCTTTTGTTTTATATTGTACAACATAATAAATTCATAAATATTTAGTTTTACATCGTTAATATCTTATGATATTTACATATAAGATATTAACGATATGTATACGGTGTCTAATATATAAAAATTTTAGTAGGTAATATTTACATTTAGCATTATATCGTCACAAAAGATGTGTGGGTCGTGTTATCGTACCCTTCTTCTCTAGGGGTTCCTTTAGGTTCCAATCTCTATCATAATACTCGTTTGAATGTCACTGTTAGGGTTCGAACCACTAACCTACTGACACGTCGTTCTAAAAAAACATTCTACTAATAACTTTTGATACAATTTTTTTTTTAAATAATAGTATCATCAAATTTTAACATGTTGTAAAAAAACATTCTATTATAACTATTAATTATATTTTAATTCATAACGACAATTTAATATGTTTAATTAGTATATTACGCGAGAAATAATCTAAGTATATTAAAAAGAAAATTATTTAGAAGCCTTTAACCGATAAAATGGGAGTTCACATAAATGTTCCAGGAAGCCTGAACCAAAGTCCAGCGGCCCAAGTTCATTTCTTTTTGCTTCACAATAGATATCATATTTTTAAATCAAATACTTAGTACATTATATTGTGATCCGTGTATTATATACTTTATTCAAACAAAGTCATAGGGCGAGTTACTATTCGTTTATATTACAACTTGTATCATATTTTGATTTTGAACAAAATTATGATTTTAAACAAAATTATGTAAATAGTAACTCGTCTGTGTAGCAAGTTACTATTCATTTATGTTACAACTTTTATCATATTTTGATTTTGCTATATCGTATTCCATTCAGTTTTTCTATCACGGGTTATTTCTTGGTTTTTTTTACACATTTCATCAAACCCTTTCGTGGCCACACCTCGTACCACTATTCGCATTTTGTTACATAAATATATTGATGATTTTGCCATATCGCACCTAATTCGTTCTTTTTTACTACGAATTACTTCTTAGTCTGTTACACATTTTTTAAAAACTTGGGCGAATTACAGTTCATCCACGTCATATCTCGTACCACCATTTGGGTTTTTTCACATCGCATTCTATTTGGGTCTTCTACCACGGGTTATTTTTTTGTTTCTTTTTCATGCATTTTTTTTCTTTTGGGTCTGTCAACCTTTTTGTGACCACACCCGTACCAATATTCGGATTTTGTCAAGTTGCAATCTGCTTGAATTCTAAAATATGTTGAAGATTTTGTTACATTACATCCAATTCGGATTTTCAAATACGAGTTAATTTTTAGTTTTCAGCACGCTTTCAGACAAATATATTTATGATAGAATGATTTTTTACTAAACGATTTAAGGTTTAACACAAATACACTAAAAATATAACGTAACTATTTCAATAAGATAATTGAAGTCCCGCAACGCAAGGACCCAAATTTCACTATATTATTATCATAGTATACGAATATAAAAATAATTGATACGAATATGACATTGTCAATATCCGCTGCCCGAAACCTCCACGTTACATAGCAACAAGAAACAAGGTTTGTAGATGCTAAACTTATGCTAGGTTTGACGTTCAAGGCGAATTAATTGCTTAAAGCTTTTGTTCTTTAATATTCATTGAATTGTCACATTATTATATATGTATATTGCCACCGGTGAGTTTGATATTTATTAATTTATGTCCATTGGATCAAAAGAGTATTTAATCACAACCTTATAAATTATCCATTTAAAACGGATTGATAGTTACTGATATAATATAAACGTGGATAAAAGACGTGAAAATAAGGGATGGAGATCCTCTAAAGTTGTTTTCAACTTTATAGGTAAAGTTGAACACATCTTGACCTTTAAATTAAAATTAAAGGCCAAGATTCAAATATGACTTTTGAATCTTGACCTTTGATTTTCATCCAATAGTTAAAATACCAACTTTATTCCTACTTTTCAGCCCTTTAATATTGTTCTCTGAAGTCAATCTTCTATCTTTTTATTTGAACACGGACTCTTTTAAAGTTTTACACATAAGGTTATCTTGCTTAACAAACCAAACATGGACTCCAAAATACTCGGTCAAGATTGGACTAAGGGGGTGCTTGGTTCACATGGAGGAATGGCAAAGGGAAAGGGAAAGGGAATATAAAGGAATGCCAAGAAATACTTTTATTGCATTAACGTTTGCTTGGTTACATTCAGGAATCAATACTTGATATATAATAATAATAATAATAATAATAATAATAATAATAATAATAATAATAATATTATTATTATTATTATTATTATTATTATTATTATTATTATTATTATTATTATTTACAATATATATAAATACACATACAAAACAAAATTCTAAAACGCATCACCCATGATGATTCAAGAATATGAATATGAATAAAGTGCTTTTCTTTTTCAGATTGTCAGAAACAAATTCAAGAATACAACATACTCGTATACAGTATATAACTTTATGCCATAGATGTAACTTCCCTATCTCTCTTGTTTTTCTTTAAACGGTCCCCTCTCTCTCTAATAATACACATCTCCACCACCACCACCCACCCACCGTGGTGACTGTTGGAGATGATGTCGAATGGTGAAGTCGGAGGTGATGTGTGAAAAGTGGGTTAGTTGTATTTGTTTAGAGGATGTGTGGCGGCGGCTGTGGAGGTGACTTCAGGTGGCGGAAGTTGGAGGTGATTTTGGGTGGCGGCAGTTGGAAGGTGGCAGTGGTGGCCGGATTCCAACCGTCATGGGTAGAGAAAAGAGAAGAAGGAAGAAAAAGAAGAAGAGATTAGTGAGTAATGATTATCTTAACCCCCAATTTATTGGGTAATACTCCAATACACACTTTTTGGTATTAAATACATTTCCTTACTACTACCAAACATGTGTATTAATTATCTTTCCCATTCCCCACCCCCAAAACCCCCAACCAGACACCCCTTAAATCTCTACAATATTTAACTATTCAACTAAATCCCACTTATATATTTAGCAAAAGTTTCATATTTCAAATGGATAGATAGATGCTAATAGTTTTGGTGTAACACTACGTGTTAAGAGACTCAGGAGGATACAAGATATATATCATCTGAGTGTGGGTGGAATCAACGGATTTTTAACACGAGGTGTTTGGTATGATGGAATGGAAAGAGGATAAAGAGAATAGGAAAGACTTCCCTTATTTGTTTGCAACAAAGAAAGGGAATGAGAAAGGAGAAAGGGGAATCAATTCTATTTTTTTCATTCTCTACAAAAATGGAAAAAAAAGTTTTTTTTTTTGGAGTTGTTATATGTAATAAATGTATTATTATTTAAAATTTTTGTTTTTTTATATATTCATTCTCTGTGGGTACCAAACGACGAAATTCATTCTCTTTCCAAATACTAATTTTCTTTCTCACTATTTTCATTCTTCATTACATTTCCATTCTCTATGATTACCTTGTACCAAACACCCTTTGGGGTTAGGGTCACACGTTAGGTTGAGAATTCACTAATTAAGGGGGTGTTTGGTACAATGGAATGGAAAGGGTAGAAATGGAAAGAAAAACATTTCTCATGTTTGGTTGTAATGGAGAATGGGAAAGAGAAACGAGAATAGGGAATCGATTCCATTCCCTCAATTCTCTATGAAATGTATAGAATTGATGGGAATGGAAATTTTTAAATTTTTTTTGTTTTGTTTTAGTGATGTTATATGTATTAAATTTGATTATTATTTAAAATTTAGTATTTTTTATATATTCATTTTCTGCTTGTATCAAACGACGGAATCGATTCTATTTTCAAATATCGATTCTCTTTTCCACTATATTCATTCTCTATTACATTTCCATTCTCTTTGATTCACTCCTACCAAACACCCCCTAAGTTAAGATAACGTAAACTTGACGACTTTGAAAACAAGCTTTTTTTTATAGCGTTTTTATAATTATTTGTTATATATTTTGATTGTTGATTTTTGGGTATGTAGTGTTCATGGTTTAGTACCATGCATAGTATTACATGGCTAGGCAGTAAGAAAGAATACAAGACATGTGATGGTGGGATCGGCTACAATTTCTATCACGGGTAGCAACGTACAGTGTAATGGAATTAACTAAGACGGAGATTCGATACTTTGCTTGTGGTACAAATGAACATTGTGATTAGGGTATGAAAGTGAAGATAACTACCTGTTGTGACTTCTTCTTCTTCTTCGGTTCATCATCACTATCGGCGTCATCAAATACAACAGTATAGTGACTTCAACATCGACTCCAGTTTCAACTTCGGGTTCATAATCTATTTCGTATCAATTGTGTTCGCCGTTGTCTTTTTGGTACATGGCTCCTTGATGATCGTCTTGCCTTAGTGTTATTCTTACGCCTATTTGTTTTGATATGTAACTATTATTGTTTAGTTCATGTTATAAACGCATTGAAAAATAGGATACAATATGTTACATACGATGTGGTTTTTCATGTTTGAATATATGTGAAGTATATGAACTGACTTGTTTTCCACCAATATCGCTATTGTTACTATAATATGATTGAAATGAATTCACTAACTCTATAATAATTAAAAATTAGTTCAGGAAAAAACCTTTAGGCTGGTAATCAAAAAACTGAATTTTTATCTTAACAAGTGGGGAGTGAATGAAAAGAGCTTCTTTTTTTTTCAAGTTGGGCTAACCACTAATAACATCAGATGAGTAGTCACATGACACCGTCTGGCACTTCATCGATATTGGAACCATTGGCGGAGCCAGACACAAAAATGACCGGTAACACAATTTATTTTCCATTAGTCTTGTATAGGCATAAAGTAACAATAACAATGATAACGACCAAATTGTTACGACTTGTAGCGTTTTAATTATTTTTGGCTATTTATAATGGATTTTTAAGATTTTTTTTTGACACTTTTAGTAGTTTTTATTTATCATTTAGTTGTACATATGCATTTATACAAGTTTTATTGATACAAAATTTTTCAAAAGTTTAAAGTTGGTCACATTGACCGGTATCACATATTTATTTGACCCGTTGCACCAATAAAAAATACATTATTTTTTAAAAAATTGTACTACATGTATTTAGCAGATATGTAGCCTCGGCTACCCCTAAATTTAATGTGGTTCCGCCCTGACTAGAACATTAATGACGAATTATAGTTATTTGACGTTTTTGCGCTTCGATCAAACTTACTTTTACTCATGGAATACAGTATGATCCTAGTTAAATAGCATTTGTACCCGCACATTGCATCAGAAGGTATTTTTTTACACGACAAAGTTTTATATACAATCACGCTAGAATTATTGATAGGTATTAATTTAGGATTATTGACGAGGGTACAATTACTGCGAAATTAACATGTATCACAAAAATCATTAAATAAACTCAAAGTCCTTGCTTCTTCTCTTGTATAAAACAAGTTAGTTTTTGGTAATATACATAAATAATATAGACGACTTTTTTTAATTATTATTTTTTGATCTGGCTTCATTGTCAGAGGATCTTTTAACTTGATAAATGTAACATATTGTATCCTATTTTTCAATGCGTGTATAACATAAACTGAACAATAATAGTTACACATCAATGATGTTAAGTGTAACACTCGCTACTTAAACCTTTGATGCAACAATCTAAGTGTAATAATAAGTTTTATTGCATGTACGCCTAACACATATGTTTGATCTAAGTTGTTGTTTTCGGTTTAGCTATCTTCAATTCATGCAAATGTCCCTGTGAATCTTATGCACAAATTTAAGAATCCTGTCAGCTATTAATTTTATTTTTGGGCCCGTATTTGGATCTTATGTTTATTATGTATTTGTGGATTATTTTCATCTTTATGTAACTTATGACTTTTTTTTTTCTTGTATGGTTATGTTTAATGTGACATATAAAGTTACTTTAATAACTTTGACCCGAGAGTATTTTACTAGTTAGGAGTAGTATTATTAATTTAATTTCTATAAATTATATCGTCATTAACCAAAATTATGTAGCTAGTGGAAATTAAAGTACTCATCACCAGGGGTGAGTTGTTTTAGGAACAATTTTAAATTAGAACCATTAAGACCAAAATTTCAATCATTCATTTTGCTCTCTCCCCTCCCTTCTCAAATTCCGTTTTCCAGAATCCGGCGACATCTCCGGCGACGACGACATCTTCGGTGACGACAACGAATTCTCCGGCAAGAATCAGTTTGTTTTCCAGTGGATACAATACGAGCATTGCCCTCATCCGTTCTAAAGGGGTTGTCACTAGACGCATATGGGAATTGTATGGATTTGATGAGCGGCGATCCAAGAGATAGTGACGGTTTGATAAGGTACGAGCATAACCCTTGTTGTCGATCGGCGACGACGGCTGTGGTTGGGGTGGTCGGAGATGACGGTGGTTGTCTCGCCGGAGAAGAAGGAAGCTGGGAGGGGGAGGAGGTGGTGGCCGGAGATGATGGTTGTGGCCGGAGAGAAAGGAAAAGGAAAAAATGAGTGTTTGAGATTTGAGCAGAGTGAAAAAAATAAATAGTTAAAATTTGGTCCCAATTTAACTTTCCCCCTTGTCGCCATATATATGTATTCAAGAGTTACTCATTACATGTTGATTCCCTTGTTCTACAATCACACTCAGGTAGTGTTTGATAATGTCTTATTTAAAAAGTCATGACTTAATTTTGATTGACTTATTTTATTAAATCAATCAAATATGTTTGTTATTGACTTAATAAGTAAAAAAAAAAAACTATACTAACTTAATTCATACATACATTATGTTTTCATTCAGTCACTTTCTACATTCAGTCACTTAATTACTAAATAAACAAACAAGCCAGCCATACATACAAATTATTAACTTTCACGGAAGTTCTTTTTAAAACATACTTGTATATCGTCTTTACATCGGGTAGTATTATACACTTCTATATACACTACTATCAACAAGATTCAGTAGTATTGTTGTTCTTACGATCTGTAACAAATGTTTCATAATATTTTTTCAAATGTATGACAAACAGGGTTTGTTTTCCTAGAATAGAGCCAAAATCCCACATTGTGTTTGACGAGACATAACTCATAACAACGTTAATTACGAAAATCTTAACTACTACATCTATCATACTTGTTTCTAGCAGCCGAACTTTTCTTCACTAGGCACAATTTTTCTTTATTAAACGGCTCGGCTTCGTATAGAGAAATGTATATTGTGCAATTTATATAATTGCGTATTATATATAGGCTAGTCTTTATTTTTGACAACTTAATTAAGAGATTGAATTGAACAATAACATATTGGAAATTATGCGAAACTCCGGACTTCGTTTGACTAATTTATAGGGCCGGGCGCCTCGTATGTCAATTTATGCGTGCATCAAACCTTAAAATCTGATTACTTTAAACATTTTTAATACAATAAGACATGATTTTGGTTTTCTAAAAACTGGATTTTTCTTAAGTTTATTATGGAAAACTTACCTACGAAACATGCATGTACGTTACTGTTATTATCAACATAATCGAACCTTTTGTTAAGTAAGAGTACAAAACAAATAATTGTATGGTTCAGATTAAAAAGGAAAATATACAACAAGATCAATTCGGTTAAAAAATTA
This sequence comes from Erigeron canadensis, assembly GCF_010389155.1. Classification (NCBI taxonomy): domain Eukaryota; kingdom Viridiplantae; phylum Streptophyta; class Magnoliopsida; order Asterales; family Asteraceae; genus Erigeron; species Erigeron canadensis. Next base: position 38,125,985 of record NC_057767.1, read on the forward strand.
TAATTGACAAAGATGATTAGTCTATATGTAGATACCTATTTTGGGATGGTGGTGGGGGAGGATGCTGGGAAATTGAAAACTACAAGTTTCTCAAATAAGTACCCGGCTAATCAATTGATGATGACACAGTGGATATTTCGAAAAGAGAGATCGATTTGAACGTATCATTCATGTTTTTTTTTTTTTTTTCCATCTATAAAAGGTAAAATGAATTTACGCTCTTCGGCCATTTTTTTTTTTTTTTTGCAGTTTTAGGTTTAGAAAAGAAACAATCGCGACAAAAGAAATGGTCTTTATGGTTCAATGCAAATGACACTTACTCTATCACTAATTATTATTATTTTCTAGACAAATTCGAAGGACTTTAAAAAGCAACATAAAATGACAATATTAGCTAGGTTCAATGCAAATGACAATTTTAATTCTCACAAATATTTCATGATACAAAAAGGGTACATTTTTGCCTTGCTCTTTTCATATATCAATACTTGTTCGCCACAATCATCTATTCATCAATATGTCATATACGACCACCATCATCAAATGGCAAGCATGAGCCCTGGCAATGTCCTCCTGAAAAGATCTCGAGGCTGGCTTCGCCACACTGTGGACCTCTTCTCCTTCCCCGCCCAACCAGTGGGTCTAACTCTCAACTCCTTCACTGTTAACCAAGTGTTGAAATACTCCCTAAAACGGGTTATCAACCCGTCTTTTAGGGCCCAAACGTGTACCCAGTACACGTTTGCTCCCTCATAACCCTCGACAATCACTATGTGATCATCAATGGTTGTAAAACTTCTAGGTTCAAATGGGAACTCGGTATGTGGAGCCTCTCCGGTGAGCATTCTCATCATGTGATGGCAACTTTGAGGGCCATGGAACCACCACTCAAGGTCGGGGGCTAAAATTCCTGCGATCGTCTTGGTATCTCCCGCGGCCAGTGACTTGTAAAGCGCATTGACGATGGCCTGGTTTTGGATCTCTTGCTCATCATTTCTATTGATCTCTTCCATTTGTTAATTAGGCTTGTATATGAACAAGTTGAGATACATGATGACATTGTGTATGGTGGATATTTATAGGAAAAATTATAAAGGAAGTGTGAAAGAGGGACCCACTCTTTCCAAAATTATGGGTGATATATGTATCAATGGATATACGTATCGTTTCATTTATATATTCTTACGTGACAGTGAGTGACACCTAATATCAAACTATGTATATATTCACATGACATAAATGGTAAGAGTTAGAATTCTGATGTTGTATGCAACCTTAATTAACAAAAAAAACAAGCAATTCATGTGTATTGCAAACTTGTAATAAACAAACAAGACAATATATGTCAATTTATAAACTTTATCAACATGCCAAAAGTTACACAACAGTATATTTACATGTCAAAACTAATAACGTCAAGGTATATATATATGAATATTAAATCAAGAATTACAACATGGTATGTTTACATATCAGAGTATATTTGTATTTATTTAATTTAATTCAATCAGGATATAAATACAGGTCAAAATTTATATTAGAGTAATTCACATGTCTAAAGGTAAGTATATACTGTAATATAAAATTACATGCCAAAAGTAGTTTATCAGTTTTTAATGTCAAAAAAAAAGTAACCCATTGGTATATTAACATATTACGAGTACATGTCAGATATTAAATCCATCATATTACATGGTATATAATACTAGACTCTGAGTACCATCATGTTTATGAAGTTGAAAACGCGTTATATATTTTTAACAAATTCATCATAGTTTGGCTCATAAAATATTTACGGTAGGGAATGATATCACTTGGTCCGAGTAGTTAGTTGTATCAATACTATTTTACATTGAAAGCAGTACTATACATTGAATACTTTAAAATTATGTGCTGTGGTTTATTTGGTACCGATGAAAGTATTACTCGATCAATGTGAATACTAGAATGAATTGGGACAAATGATTTAACATTTTATATAAACATAAAAAGAACTTGTGGTTTTGACCAAAACTAGGCAAACTCATATGCGCATATGTTACATCTTTTTGATACATAACTTTAAGAAAGCGAAATATTCAAATTCTTGTTCCTGTTTTTGAGTAAAAAACCAAAGAAGCTAGAAAAATACATAAAAAGTCCAAAAATACGCTTAGTGAGTCAGTTATGTCGTCTTTCATAAATATTTTCTTACTTTCGTTTCCCAATTTATATGATTTTCTTGTGTGAAAGCATCTTTATTAATTTGTGTTAAGAAAAATGTTATGTTAGACGATTTATCTGATGTTTCCAAGTAACATAAATTCATATTTAGGTGGCATATGTTTATAATTTCTATAATTGCGAAGAGGGATATTATTGGTATCAATTCTTTTCCTTCTTTTAGGTTAGATAAAAAATATATATTTTTTATTAATCCGATGCTGCTATCTAAAATTATTCCAAGCTGGATACGTGGTGTCGTTGGTCCATAGGGAGAACATGAAGTTGATGGTTAGCCAAGTGATAATAGATAACAAAGGATGTATATATAAGACTACTAGTGGTCAGGCCAGTCCAATGGACGGTAGTTTTAAAATATATTAATCAAAGTTAAAAATTTAGAATTCAAATATATTAAGTAGATATATCGAAATTAACTTAGAAATTTGCTAGCTGAATAGCCACTCCATCGGTTAAAAGACTCCTAAAATTTTCCGTTCATTCACCATTAACCGAGCCATGTATGATAGTGTACTGCAAATAAAAAAAAACATAGAAAAACTGGTAAGTTCTTTTAGTGTGTTTCCATGTATTTAATCCAATTTTAGAAAATAAACCCCAAACAAATCAACCATAAGAATCGAATAAATATCTTTGCATACAAATCCAGGAAAATTGTTCAGGATAAAAAAAGGAACCCAACCAAGGACATTCCAAACGTGGATCAAATGATTTTATCCGCTAATGCAAGAAAGATAGAGAAACAAATTCTTGATAAAAAAAAAGTCAAGCCAAAAACCTTGCAAAGTCATCTCCTGTTGTGTTAAATCGTAAACATAACGTGGTTCAAATGGTTTTATCTAAAAATATTATTTAAAATTGATATCATGTTTTTCATAAGATCCGAAGTATATTTGTCAAACACAAACTAAAATGATGAATTGTTCCACCATGCTAAATAATTATACTAAAACATTAAACACAATCTTAATATGTAGCATTTCCCCTGATATAATACAGTGGCTAAAAAATTACACCAATAATGAGCTAGTTTTATAACATATTCAAAATAATCATAGTCGATATATTAAAGTAATCATAATCTTACACATAGCAAAATACGAATTTTTATCTAAAATCTTATAGAAAGGTATAATTGTAACTCTTAAGTATAAACCATTAATAAGCTACTTTCAAAACGATATCAAAATAATCAAAGTCAAAATATTAAAGTAATCAGAACCCTACTCATAGCAAATTTAGACTTTATATCTAAATGGTTATAGAAAGATATAATCGTAAATCCTAAGAGTTACTATAGGTTACAAATACAAAATTTAATATATAATATTTAGATTAGTTTAATCATATATCACAATTTAATCAATACAAAAGCTAAAGAAGAAATATATGAAAATTAACTTCATATAAATATTGATTCCAATTTACCCTTTTTTTTCAACTTTATTTAAATAAAATTTTTACAATTTTTTATATTCTAAAAGTGTAAACTATATAATTTGAAAAAGACATACCAATTCATCAACAAAGACCATCTCGAACGTTTTGATTTTCTTCGGGTTGTTCGACTCCGAAATAGTCCATACATGCACAGCACGGAGTCGTAAATGATGGTTAACATGTGTTGACTTAAGATCTTTAAGATGAACTAATGTGGTCATAATTTTTGTTATTGAAGAAAAAGCCATAACGAACCTATAATGGACAACAAACTAAATTAAAAGAAATAATAATAACGATAACATAAGAATTCAATGTTAAAAAATAAGAATAATGATTCATTATGTGCAAAATATATAAAAAGAAAAACCCTTTTGTAATTGATCGTAGCTTTTTTTTTGTCGTATGTGACTTATATTATAGATTACTAATAAAACCGAAAAGTGTAAATTAATTATTTTTAAATTTGATGAAATTGTAAATTGGTGATGAAAACCAAAAAGTGTAAAATAATTATTTTTAAGTGTAAATTGGTGATGGAAAACCAAAAAGTACAATTAATTATTTTTAAATTGGGTTAAAGTGTAAATTAATTATGGAAAATCAAAAAGTGTAAGTTAATTATTTTTAAATTGAGTTAAAGTGTAAATTAGTGATGGGAAAACAAAAAGTGTAAATTAATATTTAAGATTGGGGTTAAAGTGTAAGTTGGTGATGAAAAACCAAAAAGTGTAAATTAATTTAGATTAATATTAAAAAATTAAAGGATTAATAACAATGTAAGATTAGGCTAAAAAAGAAAAATTATGGGTGTCAATTGTACCCCTAACCCCATTTTTTAATTATATTATAGATAAGCATATATATATATATAGTTACTCTTAAGTAGATCGACACATACGTTATAATTGGTCGAACAATAAGGTTGAGCAAATTTATGCTCCATGACTTTATCATAAAGATAGATAAGATTTAAAAGCGTGACATGAGCATCACAATATCGATATTCATATACCAAGTACGAAGGCGAGGCTCAAAAGTCAAACCACATACAAAATGGAAAAGAACATTTACAATATTTTGGATAAAAAAATGGATGGTTTATTTGTGTTTTGTCTCTAATTTTATTTTGTATTTTAGAATCGTAAATGATAAAGGCATGTTTGTTTGGAGAAAACATCCATTGTTTAATATTTTTGGTTATTTAAAAAAATGAAAAACAGAAAACTTGTTGCACTGGTGTAGTTTATATGAATGAGAATGACCCGTTAAAATTGTCTAAGTTAGCTATGTGCATTTGTGCATCAGTGCTTATAACCCAAAATGGGCCGGGAACTTTAGCTATACCCAAGTTAGAGCCCATATGTGGCCTGAATCAATCCAAATCCCTAGCACCCATTTTTTTATGACGGCAGTTAGCACTCATTCTTTTTCCTTATGTACATTCTCAATTTAGACACAAGTCTTTTTCTTGTTAGTATGCTTTTAGACATATTCATTTTCTCTTTAGAAGTTTACTATATGCTTTTACGGGAAAAAAATTATAAAGAGAAAGAAAACAAACCCCGATTACAACAGATTTTAGGGGAACAAATTAAACTAGTTAAATTCTAGTAACCAAACACACAGATTTTATATTTTTTAAAATTCTAATTTCATTGATAGATCATAATTTTTTCAAAAATATAATGTAGACCAAACGGTTTACAACAGAATTCATACGTATCTTTATTATCCATATGTTTGTTCGAAATGCAAATACGGCAATTGTCCTATGAATGCGATAAAATGTCACACGTTTACTAACGGACTTCACATACACGTAATAATTATATTTATATGGTGGCAAACAATTACGAGTATAAGATAGTTAGGAATGCATTGGTAATTTGTGACAGGCACCAATTAATCCCACCATTATTATTGATCAAATGGCAAGCATTAGCCCGGGTAAGGACCGTCGGAAAAGATCTCGAGGTTGGCTCCTCCAAACGGTAGATCGGTTATCCTTCCCTGCCCAACCAAATGGCCACCCAACGGGCCTTACTTTCAACTCCTTAACCGTCAACCATGTGTTAAAATACTCCCTAAACTGGGTGATCAACCCGTCTTTGAGAGCCCAAACGTGTACCCAGTATACGTTTGCTCCCTCATACCCCTCAACCACCACTATCTCGTCACCAATAGGAGTAATGCTTCTAGGAGCAAACTTGAACTCGGTATGTATAGCCTCTCCGGTCAGCATTCGCATCATGTGATGACAATTTTGAGGCCCGTGGAACCACCATTCGAGGTCGGTGGCTAGGATTCCAGCTACATTTTTGGTGTTTCCCCTGGCTAATGCCTCGTAAAGAGTAGCAACGATGGCTTGATTATTGATTTCTTGTTCACTTTCGTAGATTTCTTCCATTTTTTAATTTGGTATAAGATTCAAAGTTTATAACTAGAGACTTGTGAATACGATATAGCATTATGGTTAGTCAGGTTTTATAGGAGAAATGGTAGAGCGAGTATGTCATGTATAGTGGGACCTGGCTCCTATCAATCTCTTCCAAAGATATGGGGCCTTTTTTTTTAATCTATTTTTCATTGATAACAAAATGTTCTATGACAAGTCATCATTCCAACAGTTAAAATAAAAGAACATTGATTGAAACTAAAATATATGACATGATATGATGCAAAACAGTTTATAAAATATAAAGAAAAAGAAACAACATTAACTCAAACAAAAAACCATCAATTATTTTTATTTTTTTTGAACGGTGAATTTCAGAGGAAACACGTGATGGTAAAACTTTCGTCTTCATTTTTAGAAACATTTTTGTTCATACCAGGATTTAAACCCACAGTCTCTTAGTCTCAAACTTTATCATATACCAATCCATCTATTAATATTAATAAAACGTACACCACTAATTTTAATTCAGACAGCTAGCAACCTAATCGTCTTTGTACTCATCCATTGATAGATAAATATTGTTCTATAAATATCACTCCTCATATTTTAACTCAATTTACTCTACGTGTTCTCCCAACTAACAAAAAGGAATATAGTTGTCGGATTTGTTACAAACTTGAACTTTCACTAGTCAAAACCTACTACAGTATACATTAGCTATGAAACTTTATTAATCACAACTAATTTGAAAAATTCCCTACTAATAATATGATTGATGATTTATTGGTAAAGTTTCTAACTTATGGTTTTTACACCCATAACATTTTATACCCATCAAAATAAATGGAATGAAAATTGGTCATTTTATTATATTTATAAAAGTCATCTGAATTCTTAACTTTAATTTTAAACATATGAAAATAACATATTTATTTGAAAGACCATCATCGATCAACAACTTCCAATATTATTACGCTATATATCATCAATCATAGTCTTAAGCTAGAGGTTGGACGCCTACACCCCTAATCTCTTGTCATGCTAGAAATTAAATGTAAACAATTTATGCAAATTGTCATAGTATATTGAACTTTTCAATCTATGTATATTTTATTTAATGAACTTTTAAATTATTAATCAATAAAAAACTTACAAAAGTTTATTACATATGATGTATAAAATTGAATTTTATCAATTATGACAATTCGTGTAAAATTATATTGTTTAAATTAACTTTAAAATTAGCAATAAGATTTTGTCTAACATTTAAATTTATAAACTATAAAACCACATGTTGTTGCATACCAGTATGGATATAATTAAGTATGATTGAGTTTTTCCTTTTTACAGCAAATGCTACTGACTACCCCTAAATTTGAATATTCACCAACATTATTTGATATTGTTAACTGAAAGATAACAGGGGAAAAGTAATCAATTAAGTTGCTCTTATTTTTAACAAGAAGAACAACAATAGGACCAAATCCCTAATTAGGATATGAAGGTGTGAGTTATAGACAGTTTTATCTTTAATTAAAGGTTAAAAAACTACTTCTATAAAGACATCCGAAAGCTCACTTTTTTTTCATTTATGTGAAATTATTGATTTATTGATCAGGATAATAATTTCATGGACAAAAGACAAGAGAACAAGGGATGAGAGAGTTTGAGCATTAAAGGTTCCAGTTGGATCCAACAAATTTCCATTCGTGTGTCCATGTCATTTGTTTTCGACATTCTCCACCATTATACCCTACATAATATTTCTTTCATGATTCATGAATGTACGAATATTTTTAACAGAATTCATTTTATATATAATACTTAATTTAAGGCCGCTATAAATTTTGAACGCGTTTTGCACTTTTGCTTCCCTGTTAGCCGTTATTTGAATGAGGCTCAATAATGGTTTTAATTATATATATATATATATATATATATACAAGGATTTTTACCTGCACGATGCGCGGCTTTTGAATTATATTTTAAAAATTTTTAGTATTGAATCAATAAAATCTCTATAAGCAACGTTTAGATAAAAAAAAATTGTATAAAATAAAATATTTAAAAATCAAATATTTAAAATTTTCTTAATAGTCAAATCCACTGCATAAATGAGTGGACAAACAAAATATTAGAATACATTTAAACAATTAGCAACAACAATTTTGTGAAATAAACTTGTTATATTGATTTAGTATATAATACATATATTGATATAGACACTTTTATATGTTAGTAATTAACAAACTTATATATTGAAAAAAAGGTGCTAGCAATTATTTATTTAGAAACAAATTAAAAATTGATTATTTTATTTATAATATGTTGTGATTTTATTTTATTGATATTGTAACAAAAAAAGAATGTAGTATATATTAAATGGGAAAAATTTATAAAGATGATACATAGAAAATATCTTATGTGGCAAAATCTAAAGATAGCTTTAAGTTGAGTTGGATGACTTTAAAAAGCTAGGATAACTATTATTTTATTAGATATATAAATATATATTTTAATTCTATTAATTTGATGTAATTTTGTTCTAATCCTATTGTGTCTATATCCTAAATAGTGTACGTTTTTTTGAGGCCCCTTTTTCCATAAATGCATAGATGCACACAAACTTCCATTGAACCTAACTAGCTAGCAACTATTCGATAATATTGTTTTCAAATAGGTGATAATAGTGTTTGGGAAATAAGGTGCATCTTCATTATTGACAATAAATATAAAATAAAGGAAAAAAAGAGGTATGGATAGATAATGGATTCATATATTTATAATGAAAACAATGAAGATGGATTTGTGCATTAGTTTTTCACATAACCAATCATAGAATTATGAAGAAATATACCATGGATAAGCAAATCATATTGGTTTTACCCATATTAAAATCAAGCTTAATTCAATATATAAGATGTACTAACCAAGAGATCGATCAAATAAAAAACCATATATACATAGACACTGTATGACACATGTTGATCAATTATTGTATAAACTAAACATATAATGAATTAGGGATGTGTATCTGATCATCCAGAAGCCGTAGAGAGAAGACGACATGACCCGGTAGAGGGTCGGGTTCCCGTTTAAGGTATGCGCCAAGGATGAGGTTTTAAGTGACAAAGATAAGGCCATAAGAGTTTAGAGAGAATTTAGAGAGGATGATTTATGTTATGGTGTTAGGCCCCTCATGATCTCTATATATAAGCACACCCAATGGGAAACCTAATTAATAAGTATGGTAATTACGTCTATCAAATAATTACCTATTAATTATTTAGAGGTAATTATGTCATTGATTATTATAATTAGATAAATGATTATAAGGGCCACATATATATATATATATACATATATAATATATTTATTCTTATATTCTCCCACTTGGCCGAGTAATCATTTATTATGAGTATTAGATTAGCCTGATCAGAAGTTAATACTCATTTTAGTTTTCAACCAGAACTGTAGCAAACAAATACAGTCGTTGAGTCAGTTATTCAACTCAGGACCCCCATTAATCATACTACAATCCCAAATTTAAAACTTAAGTAAACATTAGGATCAAATGACAAATAAGCCTTAATGTAGATTTGTATAATTATTGTCTATACATCATTAGGCTAGCAAAACGTATTTAGAGACGAACAAATCTAAACGGGAGGAAAATTCTTAGCTAATCATTCATAGTACGATATGCAGTTGCGCATGGTTATCAGTAACACTCGTCTTTATTATGAGCTTTTAGAAAAGACTTATGGGTGCATGATAGACCTTTAGTTATAAATACCTTAAGCATATCATGAATGTATTCAATACAAGTATTTAGTTTCCTATACTTGTTTAAATTGTTACTGTTTGAAAACAATAATCTCATATTGAATCTAATTTAGTTCAACCTCGCACGCTCATATATGTTTGAATATGATAAAATGTTTGAATGATAAAGGCAATATAAGTCATTAAAATATTATTTTGGTGTAGGTGTTGTAGTAGCAAATCATTTATATATATGAAAGAGTGATCGATCCCACACTAGATCGAGACTTTCTACCAATCACATGAAATGTACTTGTCATTCTCGATCATGCACGTGCACATCTTCATTATTGGCGATATAGGTTCAATTCATGGCACGTATATATTAATTCATGGACTTTCTAGCTACGTACCATTATTGTCGACGTGGAATGCGTACGTACTATTATATATACGAGCCGTTAATTATCATTTTACCGAGTTAATTAAAAGCAGTAGTGACTAGCTAAGACATTCAAGTATGCAACAATTAACACGTGAGAACACGTCATGTAATCAAACCGAATAACTAATTAAAGTGACTAGCTACCATTACTGTATTTAGTTACGAAAAAATCCATTGGATTTAAAAAATATATATTTCTAGATACAAATGAAAATTAAAAAACACGATCATTTTTGTGTAATCTACATTACTAAGAAAACTGAAAACATCAACTTCAATTATATAACTTGAAAATAAAAATTAATCTTTGGTGAATGCCGTTCAAAAAACAATAACCTCTGGTATATTTCATATTTTGAAAACCACATATTCAATTCGAAGCTCTAAGCTTAATCACTTGGGATTGTTCGGGTGTGTGACGCACTTGCGTTGTGGTGAGGGTGTTAAGATTGGTATCAAAGCAATCGGTTGGATTGTTTGGGTGTGTGTCAAACTTGCTTAACTCAACTAGCTAGAACGTTGAGTCGTGTTGAGGGACTATGTGTGAAAGCACACTTTGGTAATATACAAGGAGATAATGGATATGAGTAATATCAATAACCTAACATAATAAAATGTGTTTTGGGCATATCGATTGTGGATGAACAAAGAACTCCACAATTAAACGTGCTTGAGTGGCAACAATGCTATTTGTGTGACCCTCCTCAGAAGTTTGCATAATGTGTTGCAGTGAGACAGAGTATTATAAATTCTTAATTCGTAGAACATGTTATTTTTATTCCCTTATTTGTTAGTGTACGTTATTGATTTTTCAGACTAGTCAAGTTGTCATGTTGGGGTAATCTTGACCTTTAGATGAAAATTTAAGGTCAAAATTCAAAGATATCTTTAAATTAAATTTTGGCCCTTAAGTTTTATTCAAGAGTCAAGATTTCTCCAACTTTACTTAAGTTGAGGAAATAACTTAAGGAAATCTCCTCCCATTCATTTATTCGGTTGTTTTCATATAATCTATATATTTTGGATATAATTGTTGGGTTATTTTGGCATAACAATATGTACACATGTAACTAAATGTAATTGTACACATCTTGACATCTATACAATCTTATAAAAGGTCTTCTGACTTTTTCTCTTTTTTTTTATAAATAATTTTAGAGAAATAACATATTAAAAATGACTCAATTGTTTTCAATTAATGAACCACACTCTTATAAAAGAAGTACTTATTTTATTGCGAATGAACTAATTTATATTATAAATCACTATTTTACCAATTTACAACATAAACTTTAATCTCCTAACATATTTCAACTACCACTTTCACGTCAATAACTATAATATCAACTTACACAACTCATCACCAATTGAGTTGCATGACTTGCATCATTAATTTGACACTTGATAATTTGGTATCATAATTAGAATGTTAATACACAACCATGAATCCATCGAAGAAATATCAAATGCTACTATACTAGATAACGTTAGTTATGGATGAATATCAACAAAAACTTAAAAAGAATAAAAATTGATGGATACTACGATTTGGGTTTTCTTTGACCATGGAACGGGTCCTATAAACATTAAATGGTTAGGTAATGAATGCCAAATCATTTACAGAATGCCTTAAACCCCACATGAGATTAAGATTTTGATGTTGACTTGAATTATTGATCAGTAGTTCCAAACTATGAGATTCGATTTTTTTTTTCTTATCACTCGAATAATGTTTCTAGGGGCAAATGGATTTTACTTCACAAAATTGTACGGAAAAAAGTTACCCAATATAAGGATTTGTGTAAAGTATGTTACTTCAATATGGATTTGCACGTATAAATGTATAATTAACTGCTCGTAATAATTGTCAGATATCCCAGGTTTTACCTAAGGGCTTGAGTTCGATCCTTATGGATGGCAAGTTTTGGGGTTTTTTCTTCCGAATACTTGTAACAGCCCATGGTCAACATCTCGTTATTTAGGTTACGTGCAAAGCTTCACTATTATACAATTGGCAAACAAAAATTAGTGGTATGGACCTATGGTTAATATAACGCAGCAAAATGAAAATAATTTAACCCATTGATATTTTTATGTACATATTTTAACGCGCGTTAACCACGAAATCCATATTTTTAACAACTTTGCTATTATTTTCATTCATGTTTGTAACTTCTAAATTCAAAATAGCAAATTCCATCCACTAACAATTTTTGTGATGTTAGCTTAGTGTTGTGGTTCTTGAAGAAGCCTAACACCTTTTATTAGCTCTTAGCATCATTACTCACTTATTCAAAGTATTTAATATGAAAGGTAATTGGATGGAAACCCTCTGATTTCATATACCATTTGGTACCCACTAATCTTTAAGATTAGTGTCTAGGTGATTTTCAACCACTTAATAAACCCTTGATTATCTCAAATTTGCCTTTGGTAAAACTCAAACCTAAACTTCCCCTGAAAAGTGACAGCTGGAAAGTATTCAAAGTATTTAATGGTCACTTACAAATTATGTATCATCGATCTTAAGCCAAATATGATTAGTTTAGAAATTCAACCAACTTAGCAACTCATATTTATCAATGAGATGTACTTGTCATTCTCACGTGCACCATTATACTACATTAGAGTATTAGACAGCTCACAGAAGTCATTCAAAGACATACATAATATAGGGGCTGTTCTCTGTGATTGATGAAGACCAAAGAGAATAAATGTAGGTTTCATTTGTTCATTTTCTTGAATCTTGATGGTGGGGATGCAATCCGTTCCAACCATTAAAATGTAAGAACTTGTTTAAATGTTCACCACACCCTGTTGTTAATAATTCCATGTATTCAATTACAAATTTATCCACAATTTTTCATGATTTTATAGTATTACTTATTGTATGCGATTAAAGATTGTTGTAAGTTTATAAATTGTCCCTTTCAATAATAAGTTTATAAATTGTCGTAGCAATAATATATCTACATCTATTATCTATACTTCTATATCTATATCTATATCTATATTCTTTTATAATAACTTTTTAGAAAATGTTAGAAAATGATTAGATGCAAAAATACTAAATTACCTTTAATAAACTCATCATATGGAAAGGATTATTAGAGATTACCAATTTTGTCCTTAAATAATTAATTTACTCTTTAAAACCAATACATCAACTTGCACGGTTATACCACTCGACACCAATTGTCGATGTCATCACCACCTGTCACCGACACCACCAAACTACCGTCACCGTCACCGTCACCGCCGTCGGGTACAAATGCTATTTTGTTAAAAAGGTATCATTTAGTTACCGTTAGGCTTCCACATCAGATTGTCCCAAAAATAACGAGTGTTAATGGTAAAGGGTATCCATATGAAGCCCGTCATTCGAAAAACTACTACAATGAAGCCCATCTTGAATTAGAATTGAAGTCAACTTTGTGTAAACAGTTTTGGCCTTTAGACCCACCGACTTGAAGATGACCCAGAAGCTTTACTTGAAGCTGTTGCCATGGCTGGTCTTGTTGGTGTTCTTCGTCAACTCGGTGACCTTCCTGAGTATGTATATATATATCCCTGTATCTATACATATTTATATGTTTGTATTTGTTTTGGTTTTTAGTTAAATTGGTGAAATTCAATTGATTCAAGATTTAGTTATATGTTTGATTGAATTTGATAACCATGATAGTGTAGGATTTTAGGGGAACTTTTGTTTTATTAAATTAAAGGATGAAGTTTGTATTTTTAGGTTGTGTATAGTATCATTAAATTTGGGTTTTTATTATTTTTATTTTTAAATAAAAAATAAAATAAAATTTATTTGATTGATATCTTGAATCAGTGTGAAGTTTGAGTAGGTGACTTGGTAAATTAGTTACGTATCCGTGAAACATGCCACATAATCGTAACTGGATTTTTATTATGTGTTAACAAAGTATTCCGCTTTTTTGTTAACATATATTGCGCGTCTACTCAATTCGGAAATTGATCACCACCGGGGTGGCCTAGTACTTAGGCGTCATGATGTCCTTACAATAGGTCTTGGGTCTAAGTCGAAGACTCGCCCTCCCTGGGTAACCTAAACAGCGAAAACTAACTCCGTTTAACCGGTAGCTTGGTTACCTCTCGGTGTCACATTATGCCCTGGATTAATCATTTGGGTAACATAATGCATGTTAATTTTACATTTGGTAAAATGTTAATATGCACGCTCTCTTTTAATGTGTATATCTAATTACTTAATTTGAGGAACTTTCTTTTACTTTGGTTTTTCAAGTTTAAATCTAGTCAGTTGTCATTTCGGATGTCACATAACCGGATACTAGTCAGAACTTGTTGGTAAATTAAGTAAAAAAATTTTTATCATTTTTAATATAAAATGAGTTACCCAATATTTGAAAATACATGTAGTTTATTACCCCGAAATACAATTTTTCTCTTGAATTAACATCAAGTAAAATCACAAGGTTGTTCTTTTGCTTTGTATGAGATTTGGGGGTGCAACAATAAAAATGTACATACAAGTTCAGTAGCATGAGTGCATGACATCTTTGATTAAATCTGTAATCTTTGGGTTGTTAAACCAGTAGAATTAGAACAAACTGTTGACTTTGCAAGTTGCAACTTCATGTTTTTTAAACTAAGTTCCTGTTTATTTCTACCATTTGAGGTTATCGAAAAAGTATATGTGATTAAAACCCGGACTTATACTTTTCATTTCATGTTTTGTAAGCTAACCGGCATTGTAAGATATACTCACTGTTAATCTAATGCTAGTTAAAGTACGTAAAGTTTTTGTGTGATTATCGACATTTCAAAATAGCTGATATTTATAATAGAATATTATGATCCATTGGTATATGATATTTTAATGACATGAAGCTTGCATCCAATTCTGAAGGTTTGCAGCAGAGATATTCCATGGTTTGCATGAAGAAGTGATGGTAACTGCTGCTAGGGGCCATGGTCTACTTGTACGTGTTCAACAGGTTGACTCAGATTTTCTTGCAATTGAAAGGGCATTCCTGTCCCAAACAGACCATTCGGCATTCTTCTCCAGCTCAGGTTGAAAATTTATCCTACATTTTTTTACCAGGTTTACCTTGTGCATTTTGTTACTACCTATTTATTATACAAGAACCCAAAACTTTAGGATATCAGTTTATGCTCCTGCTTGTAGTAGTCTAGTAGATGCTCCTGCTTGTAGGCAATATCTATGCAGAGGCATTTGTTGGGGAACATTTATAATAGAGTTTAAGGTTGAAAGCTTATAGTCTGGAATAACTTGAATTTCTTGAGAATAAAAAAGGATGTAACCTATGGCCCTAGTCCCTTTCACATATGCGGTTGATTGCTTGACACATTCATAAACGGGGAAAAAATCATTCACTCAATATGTCTATGTATTACTTAATAGTTGTGCCTTGGGGATTATGATATATTATACATACAATAACCACCCTGATTTGATCATCATCGATCTTACAGGTATTAGTTGGCATCCTCATCAGCAAATGGAGCAAAGTATGATCACCAAAGGAGATTTACCTCGGTTTGTCATGGATTCTTATGAAGAATGTCGTGGTCCACCTCGGTTATTTCTTCTAGACAAGTATGAAACTATTATATTCTCTCCAGCCTACCATACTTAGTACCTTTTAAAATAATAAGATCGATTCAACTATTTTTACTTTCCTATCCCAATGAAATCATTTACTGCTAAGTGACTAATTTAGAGATGAAAAGTAACTAAACCTGTTGGATCAGGGATTCGCTGAGGGACTCAGCGAGTGACTCGTTCAGCGAGCTCTCAGCGAGCACATGCATCTGCAAGCATGATCTATCTTCAAAGTCTAAAGGATATGTTCAATGACTCATCGTCCAGTATTTGTAAGTCAAATATGAGCGGGAATTTGAAGAATAGAAGAATGGTCCCAAGGACACGTGTTGAAAGATCAAGATGAAGCCATGTGACCTTGTACTACTTCTGTACAATGGAGTTTCTCTTTCATACCGTTTCTGGAAACAAACAAGATGAAGGAAAGAGACCTCTGCAGATCTGAATGATCCACCAATAGATAGTTGACAACCTTCATGTGTCAACATCTACTAGGGTAGTCATGTGATTCCTTATCTGCCTATAAAAGGAATCACTTG
Source organism: Erigeron canadensis (assembly GCF_010389155.1). Lineage (NCBI taxonomy): Eukaryota > Viridiplantae > Streptophyta > Magnoliopsida > Asterales > Asteraceae > Erigeron > Erigeron canadensis. The sequence goes on from NC_057767.1 coordinate 38,142,412, forward strand.
ACCTAGCCACCATCTTGTTGGTGTGTTCCACAGTTTTTACTTTATTCTCTTTAGTTATTTGTTAAGTTTTTGTGTGTTCAAAAACTTAACTAATCTTTTCTGTTTATTGTTGTTGAACAACCATCCATGTTTTCATCGTTTAGTTTGAAATACATATAACTAAACAAAGTTCTTTACTTCTCGTCTTCATTCTTGTTATTACATATTTATCTTATAAGTTAGTTAATCAAACACAAGTAGTGCATTCGTGGACCATCAAAACCTAAGAATAAAATGTGGCTTTCAACAAGTTTGATGTTGCTGGTGCTGGTGCTGGGGCATGCCTAAAACGTTACACTGATCCGTCATTTAATAAAGTGGGAACATCTCCCTGTGAAATGATGAATGGAGAAGCTCAAAGGGACAAAAAAGTCCGTAAGGCAAAGGTTAGTTTGATGAAATGAATTAATTCAAATATTAGATACTCATTACTACATGCCAAAATTTATCGTGGTTGACCATGCACATAATTTACAAAACTGTAAACTCATATCTTCAATATCTTTCAATATCAACAGAAAAAGGAACCGCGATCGAAAAATGGAGAGACTCCTAAGGTTTTCCAGCCGTCACATGTGAAGTAAGTTCTAGTTAATCGATTATTTCATAAAAATGATTACTTTTTTTCAGGTTTGTATTTTTGGTACTCAACTTCTTATCATTTGCAATGCTTTAGACTCCATCAATTATTCCTTGAAGAGCATGTGCAACCATGGAATCAGAAGTTGAAACATATGCTGAACTTAAAGCTAATTCTGGTCCAACCAAAATTCAGCTTCAGTCACGATCATCAGATCTCAATCTGCATCAGATGATGAAAGTAGCCAATTAATAAGAAATTAACAAGTTTTTTATATACTGATGTCAGCAGAGAGCATGTCTCCGCATGGTGTAGACTCTTCTCAAGCCTTTGGATCTACTCAGATCCCGTTCCGTCCACGAGTTCCGCCCAGCCAAGCCTCTGATAATTGCCTTGAGATGAGTAATATGACGAGTCAAAAGTCAGCAGCAGATGGAGCATTGTCTGTGGATCAATTATCAATTTTCAGAGGAGGTACTTCCAAAGATTCAGATCTGAGTGAAACGTCGGCCAGCAGTTGTGTAAGTCTTGATAGGGACCAAAAAATTGGACAAATTGACATTGAACCTGAAGACATTATAGCCTCCTCATCATTTGTTGGAAATCCTCAAATTGAAGAAGAGAATGAGGATGATAAAGACAATTCTAGCAGTATAGCTAGTTTCAGGGGTGGGATTTAAACAGAAGCTGACATGTCGTATTCAAGTGATGATGAATGAGAACTCAAAGATAAAGAAACAGTATCAGTCTCGGAAAGTATAGCTGAAAATGTTGCTGTTTGTGATCCCGTGGATGATTGCAATGGAGATGATAGTCTTCATACTCTTGAGGAAGAAAAGGAGTTGGAAGAAGAACCTGAATCAGTTAAGTCCGAAACAGAAGATTTGATTCCTGTTACCGTCCCTGATGATGTCAATATTCATGAAAGTAAGGTTCTTTCTACTTGTGACGACATAGAGTTAGATAACAACAAAGATAATGATCTCTCTACTGATCATGTATCATTCCTGATATGATAATTGACAATAACTGAAATCCCTATGTCTAGGTTAATATATGATAGGCGTATTTACTCTTACAGACGTAGTATAGGGTTTCGCATTAGGTGATTGTAACTAAGAGGCTAATGATACACACATTAAACACCAGAAGGGTTGAATGTGTAAATACTAAAGGGTTGAATGTGTAATTACTCTCATTATAAATAGAGGGTAATTAACCCTAAGTTAAGGTTAATCCCAACACATAATAAACCCTAAAATTCGTGTGGGTATTCCTCTCAAATTCGTGCATCATGTTCCAGCCGAATTACTCATCCCATTATTACTCAATCACCTTATTATGGGAACCCGAAATCAATAGCAATTATGCTTTAATGTTCTTACAGGTTCCACAGGACGATTGGGGATGTTTTATCACTCGAATCGAATCATGTTTATTCCAACAGAAGAAAAGGAGTTGGAAGAAGAACCTGAATCAGTTAAGTCAGAAACAGAAGATTTGATTCCTGTTACCGTCCCTGATGATGTCAATATTCATGAAAGTAAGGTTCTTTCTACTTGTGACGACATAGAATTAGATAACAACAAAGATAATGATCTCTCTACTATGGAGGAACATGCTGAAAATGGGTTGGTGATCAACGAGTCTGCTATTGCTCAAAGTTCTCTTGAATCTGCTGAAAAGATGTTGAGTGAGCGATCAATTGTATCTCCAGAATTAGACTCCATGCCATCTGACTCTTATAATAACTCAGAAATACAATTTCTTGAAAGAGTAGATAACACTGGGATTGCATATCATGTCGTTAATCCATGTGAAGATATGGAATCGTCTGAATCTGTGGAACAGAAGGAATCAAGTGAGGAGTCAGTGGTCCCCAACCATGATAACTCTTCGGAATTTCGGATCTGATGACCCCAACCATGAAGATTAGAAGGAAGCAAGTTTTGGAACTATATAACGACCCTATGGATGATTTTTACAAGTTTAGTATGTTTAGTATGAGCATTGCTATTTTTTCCTACGTATCAGCCTGAATATCGACCTAGGTGACTTATTCTATGCATTTAAAATATCGGCCCGCTTACCTATACTCACTAAATGAATGCCACTTACACGTAGGAGAATTTGTATCTTGTTCATCACATCATTTGTTAGGGCATTTCATATATCTGTATAAGAAAAGTGACAATACAATGAGTTTTTTTAAAAATGGTCAATAATATTTCATGCGTTTCAAGTTGTGTAATAAGAGAAGAAGATTGATCATATATTATTCTTATGGATGATTATACAATTGATGGTTTTAGGCATTAAAAAGTAGTGTCAATAAAATCACACCTAAAAATGTTGAACAGACCTGCGATTGAGTACCATAACAAAGTCTCGGACAGAATTACAAGGGACTGCTGTAATCGAGCATATTGTTAAAGGACATCCTTTCTAATTTTCATCAAAATTACTAAAAAAAACTTATAAGAAAAACAACATCAGATGGTTGTTAAAAAAAGGGCCGTGGCGGCATCGTTGAGCAAAAGTTTTACATGCAGGTGGAATGGATGATTCAAATATAGCAGCAGGAGTTCTGAGTACCCAGAAAATCAGGTTATAAAAATGGAATTTCGATAACAAAGCTAATAAACAAAATGACGCAAACAAAAAACATAGCATAAATGTCAAACGAGTTCATAATTTGTATTGCTAAATGAATTTGAGTAACAAAAACCTCGAAGTTCCATGTAAAGTTTAACAAAGTATTAAAAGTGCCATCAATCAATAATTAACCTCGTCATCCTCTGAATCTCCACTTTCAACTGCGTCACTATCAGATGCATTCGTATCAACTGAGTCACTAGCAGATGCATTGGTATTAGATGAGTCACCATCAGATGAGTCATTATCGCAGCAATCAACCACCGCCTTTGATAGATACTCAAAGTATAATGCACCATCTAAACCCTTGTGGTGTGAAGGTTGTAAGATGCCTTTAGTTTCCAAATAAGCGAGAGCCTTGCCAATGAGAAATATACATCAGAACACAACAAATAAAATCATAACTGTAACATCCCTATATGGATTAGATAATGTTCCGGCAATATGGGCGGGTTGGGTAAGATGCTAGAGTAAGTTCCAGTTAAACAAAGTCAATTTTCAGAATGGTTTACATTGACACACATTCTTTTATTATCCTAAAAATTTTAAGCTATTTACATTTTACACATCTACCAATAATTACCATATAATCAATCTTTAAACAAAAGAGGCACCCAAAAACAAACGAAGAAGAAACAAATAAATCCATCGCCTCTGTTGTTTCCGAGAAAGGATTTCATCGATAATCAAACAATCAGGTAACCGACTTATTCGATCTTCTTCTCCTTCTCCTGCTTCTTTTACTTGTAGATTCTCCATTGCAGTAGCAGAGCTCTTATTGGTTGTTTCATTGGACAAGTAAACCCTAAATGGTCAAATTGAAATGAAAGGTCAGGACTCATTCAGACATTTAGGTTAGACCATTTCAAAAAATAGCAAACTCATGTAAACAACCTTAATTTTATTCCTACTCTGTCAAAAGTAAACAATTATTCGATTATATGGTATTTCTTTACATCATTCAGACATTACACTATGAAATATCACTATCTACTAATTTAATTGCCTTGACTAGGAATGGGATTTTGGTTATGATTCGTCAGACAAATGATTACAAGGTTACACAATAGTACAATAGATGTTGACATTCGAGGTCAAAGATGACTAGTTTTCGACATCAAATTAGTTAACTACTATAGTTGACAGACAGCTTAGCTTAAACTAAATGGTTACCCACTATCAGAATCGCAAATAACCGAGTAAACGAATTGTGGGAAACCGACTAGTAATCTACGGTTTCGGATAAAACAGTTAACCAAACTGTTAAACAATGGTTCAATTTTCGTATCAGGCAGCCCACATATCCACAATACCCCTTCTTGAAAAGTGGGTTGACATTTTGTCCAATTAGCCCAACTGGATATGGGCTTGTAATAGTGGGTGAGTTTAACGATGTGTCGCCTACTCGCCTCTTTGATTGTACAGTACTAAGAATAAACTTGTAATATCGTTTAATTTATTTTATTACTAACACTTTTCATCTATAATTTACAAAATAGTAATTATAAAACAATTAATTAAAACTCTCATATTATAAAGGTTTCTATCGAAATTTTATAACTAAAAAGGTAAATTTATCTATTTGTTGCCGTAAGTTATTACTCGTATATGTTATCCTCTAAATTTAATATGGTAAAGTTGATAACTAAATTAAAGCGAAGAAGTTATCGGTTTCAATAATCTGCTAATCTTCTTTTAACATACTAGCACGGTACCGCGCTATGCAGTGGTGGTCGTGGCGACGACGGTGTAATGGTTGGACGACTGTTGGTGGTGGAGCGGCGGTGAGTTGTGTATATAATTTATGTAAAAGGTTAATGGACATATTTTAAATGATAAAGGACTGGCAGTGTAATTTAATCATTAATGTTAAGGGGATAGTGTATATGAAAGTATTTTAAGGGGTGTTAAGTGAAAATTACCAAGAATAAAAAGGGTTATTCCTTTTATAATATAATATAGATGAGATGGGTGCCCGCACAATGTGCCGATGGTGGCAGCAACGGGTGGTGGTAGTGACGATGTGGTTATTAATCTAAAAGTAATTGATGTAAATGTTAGTGTAGTTATTAAATAGTTAACGGATATATCTTTTGTGTATAACTTTATTAAGAGTTTTCTAAAGATATTAGGTGGAAATATGTAAATTAATAATTAAAATAAAGATAGTTTGGATAAATATGGTTGGAAAATATTTTAAAGATATTTTGGGTAGATTTAGTATGTGCGTAGAGAATGTGTTAAGTTTAAGGGTATTTTGAGTGTTTAAAAGGTGGAAAGTTAAAGATGGGAGAGATAGTTTGTTTTATAATAGATTATAGATAAAATATATTTTAAGAGTTTTGTTGACAATTTTTTTTTTAACAGTTAGTCGGTTTTTGATATTAGGGAACACCTCACCATATAATTGTGAAGCCTTGCACGTACTCTAGACTACGAGATGTAGACCATAAGCCGTTACAAGTGATTCAGGGGAAACACCCACAGACTTGTCACTCCTAGGAGTCGAACCCAAGACCTGTAGGAAAAACCAGCTAGCTTCATTTGCATTTTAAGAGTTTTGTTAATAATCAGTTTAAAAGAGAATTTGTTTTTTCCTATGTAGCACTTCTATTTTCATGTCAACTAGGCTTTTTGCTTAAGTGAAATTTTCTGATAAGGGATAACTGCAGAAAATAGAAAGCACCTTTAGACCAATTCACGATATTAGCAGTGACCTTTAAAAGTTTTAGTTATTAGCAATGACCTTTCATTTATTGACGTAAATAGAAACATTTGATACGTGTCTTTGATGACGTGGAAAATTTTGATGACGTGGCAAACTTTTACTGATGTGTATTTTCTTATTTATCTATTATTCTTATTTTCGTTGCCTAGTCAGTTCCCCCCAAAATAAAAACTCCCACATCGTAACAGTGACACACATTTAGGGTTTACAGAGTTCATAAACCCAAAATTGATTACGGGCGATAGGGAAGCAGTTGAGGGTTCTGATGGTTATATTTTTTTTTCTATTTAAATATAATAATGATTAAGAGATTTTGTACATAAAAATACAATATTTGACCCGTTTCATTCGGCCTCATAGAGATATAATATGATTCCCAGTGTCGTTCATCTGTAAATGTGTTGAATATGTCATGACTAATTCTTTTGATTTATGTGATTTATTTTATACAGGTTTGGGATTTGAAGACTACTGATTATCTACAAACATTCAAGCCACCACCTCCATTGAGGGTATTGCTAGTTTACTAGTTACTACCATATTAATCACAATGGGTCCTTAATTTGTTTTCTTCCCCATGTAATTTTGCGTTTCTTTTGATTATGATTTACAGGGAGGTGATGCTTCTGTAAATACCATTCACCTTTCCCCCAAAATTTATGATCATGTAATAGTTTGTAACAAGACATCATCCATCTACCTTATGATTTAAGTAATCGATTTTCGGTTTTATGAATACTATAAACCTATGTCAATGTTAGGATTTGGGGGTTTTTATTTTGGGGGAACCGACTGGGCAACGAAAATAAGAATAATAGATAAAAAATAAAATCCACGTCAGTAAAAAGTTGCCACGTCATTAAAATTTTCCACGTCATCAGAGACACGTGTCAAATGTTGCTATTTACGCCAATAAATGAAAGGTCATTGCTAAAATCAAAAACTTTTAAAGGTCACTGCTAATATCGTGAATTGGTCTAAAGGTGCTTTCTATTTTCTGCAGTTATCCCTTCTGATAATGTTAACGTTTTTTTTATATATTGACATGTAAATTTATATTTTTAGTGCTCATGTGTCACTTCATTTGCCACGTCATCATTTGTCTACGTGGACATTTTTTTATATCAATTTTAAATAGTAAATAAAAAAAGCCAAATACAATATTAGAACTCATGACCTCTAACTTTTAATATTATGTACAAACCATTTGATCTAATTTAGTATTTGTTAATTTTTTGCAAACTACGGTAGATATTCTTTGAATATTAACATTAATTAAAAGACGTTGATAATATATTGTCGATCATTGTAACTTATCGGTTTCTATATTCCTTTGTATATAATTAACTTTGTACGCGGAATATAATTTAATTTAATATAATATAAAACTAGATTATATTGATAATTACATCCAATATTTTACTAACCGATGATATTATCAATGTTAAATTAGATGTTTACTTTATCAATTTCACGCATATATTTTTAATTTTTAAATCTATATTTGTAACTTATCTCTATATAACTAAGATTCCATATTTTGATCATATATGAGCACAAAAATGTTTATATATTTTGGACCACGTTGTTTAATAGTTCAATGATAATTATCATTGTTTCAAATTATGGGATTATTTATTATATTATATTAAATAAATAAAAAACAGATCATAAATACGAAATTTTATGATTTATAAATATTTTTCTCATTAGTTATGCTTTAACAATTTTGATATATATTATATTTTTATAAATTATAACTTTATTATTGCATCACTTATAAATTGATTATTTTTTATATTATCATACACTATAAATAATAATGTAATTTCTAATTAACTTTATTAGTTTACGATTTTAGTTAGTCCTGCACAACGTGTGAGTTTAATCTAGTTAACGTATTCAAAGGAGGGACTTTTCGTATTTAAAATATCATACTTTATGCATGTTAACGAAGGGTTATTAACAAAATCGTTCTTTTACCTCTTAATAAATGAATATTGATATTCCGGAATCGTATGAAGCAAACAAATGTTCTCACTCACTAGTCACTACATAGGTATTAGAGTACGTCCAGCCCCGACTAATAGAAAATATCTTCTTAGTGTTCGAATTATTATTACTCTCATTATATATACAAAGTACATTGGTGATGATGTATGACAAGCCCGCTTTGCACATGAATCACGACTCTTGAATTCAAATCTCACGATTTAATTAAATACAACTGTTGAAATTGTCAGTTTCATCAAATGATTATTGTATTCGTATTTTTGTATGTTATGTACTTGTATTCTAATAATAATAACAATAATTTTAACTTACTTGTGGACAATTCTATACAAATATGATTAGTAATTTAGTATCTCAAAGATGAGACTCTTATATGAAAGCTAGTTCAACTAATCTAAACTTTAATAGAGTGGTGTACTAATATGTAAAATTTGTAATCACTAATAACTCAATTAAATAATCATTTTAAGCGCTTAAATTAAAACACTTTAGACATCCCTTAGATAATATCGAAACTAGCCCCTATTTTCCATATCATAAATTTCTTTAAATATTTGGTCAGTTTTGATAAGGAAGTAACTTTACATTTGCTAATCATTATTAATAAAAACCACACAAAGATTATACGCTTTTTGAATGATTAAACTATATACGGAGTAATTTTTTATTGAGTAAATAGAGTCAATTTGTTTTGTACACATGAAGACATGTTATTTTTTCATTACAAAATAAAAGTTCATTTGAAAATGCTCTAAATTCTAAGAAACAATTATTACAATGTCAATAAATAAGATGTTAAATACAAAGTCAACTTTAATCTATACTACTATATAAAGATTATACAACCCTTGTTGAGTCGCGAAATAACAATTTTACTCTTAATAAATTAATTTACACCATGGGTTATTTATTTTCTAAATATTTTTACAAGCACCTTAAATTTACATCAACCTGCATTATTCGATATTGTCATCACCACCAATAATCGTCATCATGACCACCCGTCGCCGACACCACCAACCGCCATCACGGCCACCACCGCTGCATTGCGCGGATATCGTGCTAGTTAATTGTAAGTGAAAGTAAACATATGAATATCCAATTTGATATTGAATGGAGAAAATATATATTTATAAATTAGGTTACAGCCGCTAATCTACTTTGATGGTGGTCTACTAGTTGATCTATAATGGGTGAAACAACTTTTTGTATACTATATAAAAATGAATTTCAAAAGGTCTGTGTAAGTATGTATCCTTTAACGCGATACATTCGCATACAATAATGAAAAATAATAAAATATTATAATTAAAGCTTATATACAATAATATAAATGAAGTAACGTGCATTTAAAATGTAATCAATTATTCTGTAATTTGTATTGTATGAAAAATGCATGATTGATATGTTTAATTATGTTGTTTCCTTGAAACTTGTTTGGGGTAACATCAAAAACATCAGGATGCGAAAACCGGTGGCTCGACCTTCTTTGATGGGTTTTTTCTTTGGTTTTGGTCTCTTAAGTGGCGGGAGGTTTTTCTACCATTTTGCTATCTTTGCAGTTAAAGTTTTGAGATGGGTCTAGAATGTGTAATTGTTATATTTTTAGACTATTGTACTAGATCATTAGCATCTTGCTAGTCGATTAACACCTATTATTAATATACTACTTCTGGCTGTTGAAAAAAAAAACAAACTAACACACATATATTGTTGTAAAACCAAACAAATACGAATATTCATGTTTTTTTGTTTAATTTAATAAATAATTTGTGAACAATATAAATAAAGATAAGATGATGTCTATCTACATATATACATTATTAAATTTGAGTAATTTATGTGTGTTTATATATATTCAAGAACGAACAGAAATGGTCAACACATTATTAGAAGTATGCATTAAAAAATATTAATTCTTTATAGTAATATCGATATGAGACTATGAGAGATGATATTAGTGTCATATTTATGCGTGGATTATTATGGGGGGTTTCTAGATGTCATGGGTTTCATCCCAGACAAGTGTGTTTCGTGCATCGCATACTGCCTAATTGGATGAACTGTGGTGTTTCGAATGCTAACTGCTAATTACTAACTGTTAACTCGCTGTTAAAAAAAAAGTACCATATTCATGCATCCTCTACTTATACAGTCTGTTGTTTCAATTGTACAGTGTGGTAAATTAATCAAAATGAATAATACGAATATCAATTCTCTATCGATATAGATATAGACGTACTGTTCATGTTTAACATAGAAACGTATACAAACGAACATAATTATTGTACCTAGGCTATAATTTTATAAGGCATATATGTACTCCTACAGTCCTACTAACAAGTGCAAAAGGAAAAGTAGAAACACATTCATTGACTACCTTTTGAGAATTTTTTTTTTCGTTGGGGATTTCCTTTTCCGAAAATCCAATATAAATTTGCTGTAATAGCATACAAGAAAACAGCCACCACACATATGTATACCATAAAATCTCATATGTCGACCAAATCTTTAAAATATAAAATAAACACCTATACTACTGGACCTTCTGTCAATAATATGCTTTGATTTTGATGAACAAAAAGAATTAGGTTATTAAAACAATCTCATATAAACTCAATATTATGCTTTAATTTTGAAGAAAAAAATGAATTAGGTTATTATATCAATCTCATTCGTTGACAAGTTGTAAATAATATGCTATACCATTGTTGTTCTATATGGTGTCACTCATTGCTGGCGTATAATTAAAGCTTCATAGTTTGATATTGGTTTAATTTTGGTTAAGGTTTGGTGATAAGTTACCTTAATATATAGGTTTAACAATGTATCTCCCAATTATATTGTGTCACAATTAGTATCTCTAACATGTTCCGATGGCAAAGAGATTTGTTTTCTCACAAGATATATTACGCTCGAGTCCTACCTTAAGCATATGCGGCCATGCGGGAATAGTCATGTGTATTTAATTTCAACCGAATGATAAATGTTATTTTTCATCGAGAGGTTTAAATTGAGGATTTATTTCGCGAGAGAACTCTCTAGCGCAAACCTCGTTAAGAATATGTATGTCAAACCTCTCGTCATCGCGAGCAGTTCACACATTTCCAAAGAAACCTAATACTTCTACCCGGTACTCAAATAATCTGATATGTGTGTTTCGGAAATTTCTCATGCGTCAAATATCTAAAATTTGTACCTGAAATTCTAATACGTAATTTTGTATATCCGATTTTGACCTCCATAACTATTGGGAGCTAAGTCATATGTAATTGTAGATTTTAACTTTTTTTTTGGGGAAGGCTTTTTGTAGATTAATAAACTTGTTATCATATCCGAGTATATATTAAGTATAATTTTTATAACAGTACAAGTTAGTATAATAAGTACATATGTGGTAAGGTAAATTAATCGTATGGTATAGTATATATAGCACTTCTTCAAATAACATAGGAAGTATATATTATGAATGATGTTTAGCTAGTTCAAACAAAAATCAAGATCAATTGTATATAAAATTCAGATTTTTTACTTTTTTCTGTTCGATCAATTAACACCCCTGGCTTGCCCCCAAGGAAGAAATACGTTACATGGTAACCAGAAGTACTTATATGATTGCTTTTGCTACGCTAATATAAAAGAGAGTGATGTAGAAATAAAAATTACTTATGACATCGATCTAATAATACAATATTTAATGTCATAAACACCACATATTATTTAAATTTATAATCGCGCGATCTCTATGCCAGGACCACCAATCTTGCATATAATTAAATTTCTTAGTGACGATATGAGTGGTCAAACTCGCGTTCAAGATACCATATTGGTTTGATATAATATAGTAGTTATCTTTTTCAAGAAAAGTACGTATAAGTTTACCATGTATCATGAGCTAATTTTATACGATTAGCAGCCTTTGATCTTTGATTTTATACAATGACACATAAAGTTCATGTTCCATACTCTTCAATAACAAAATGACCATGGTTGTTCAAAAATAAATAAATAACAAAGCATCTACAAACAATCATCGTGAATTCGTGATAACTATTACAGTAACATTTAGGATGACCATAACGTTTCATGTTTAATGCAATTCAAAATTTAATTTAAGGTAGTTTAAAAAGTTTTTAAAAAACTTTATTTAAAATTTTTTAAATGTTGTATTCATTTTTTATACTTCTAATACCACTTAATTTATTTTTGAAATTGTTGAAAAATATGTAATATTTTCATATATCACCCCTTAAAATATTTTCACTTACACTACTTTTTAACATTAATGATTAAATTACGTACATTCCGTACTATTAATTCTTTATCTTTTAAAACATCTCTAATAACTCTTTACATTAATTATTTATACCACTCGACGTCTCATCTACCACCAACAATCGCTCCCACCAACAATCGTCGCCACCACGACCACCGCCGCATTGCGCGGGTAACGTCTTACTATCTTATAAAAAAAAATAGCCCCCATGTTGAATTAAAGTTACATGGAAAAAAATGTTTAAAATATCCTTAATGATTATATTAAACTATCAGTTCTTTATATTTTAAAATATCTCTATTAACCTTTTACATCAACTCTGTACATCATTCAACGCCACCAACAATCGTTCCACATCAATTCTATGCGGATACCGTGTTTATATTGATTAAAAAAAAATAGAGAAGGATACTTAAATAGTTAAATGTTAAAAATCCAACGATGTTAGTCGTCTGTTAGATAACTTTTTTAGAACACGACAAATAGGAAACAGGATTGGTTTCGTGTTTACATTTTTCAATTTTCACTTATGATATATGCGGTTATATATCTTGGATTATGGTGGTGCTAAACTTTAGTATTATTAGACTAGTGTAATTGTGTTCAAATTAAATTTAAATTCTTTTGATATTTTTATCATTTTATGTTACATGTATATTTCTTTTACAAAACATATCACGTGAATCACCTCATTTTTTTGACTTTAGCCAATGAAAACGGTAGACTTTTGATTTTTGAGGAACAACTGCTGTCGATAATAACATGATGTCCTTTACAGCTGAGGAGTTCGGAGATTTTATTAAATCCAACGACCATCTTTGACTTTAACTAATAATCATAGATCGACATGTGTTACTTGTAAGAAGACTACCAACAGTAAAACGAATTTTTACCATTACTACTGCATTACATCAATGATAATCATATTTGCATAGAAATCGATTATTGTAAAATAATTAATGTTAAAGTAAAATAGATGGTATATAAAGCCCACCCTGTGATTCTAATGAAAAAAAAAAATACTCGTATAATTTTTTATGCACATTATAAACTACCCATAAAGGTTCTTATAAACAAAATCAATATATATATAAAACTTTATATATGGGAATAGCCACACATTTGGACCACAACTTTTATCTTAACGACATTGACTCATTATATATGGGAATAGCCAAATGAAATAATATACGTACTGTTAGTGTTTATATGAAAAATACGTGGCTATCATGTGTGATTGTTTCTGTTTTTTTTCTTTTTCGATCATGTCCGCTACAAAGATTGTACAAGAGAAATATATCGAATAACATAATCCAAATTAGATTATTATAACAAGGTGTAGCATCAATTCTTGCATCTTTTGTAAACATGAAAGTACGTGTTTACAATAGGAAAAAACCAATTGCAACAATACAAAATTTTCAGTAACTCGATGATCTTCAATTATCCTACAAGTTGACACAATTTCTAGATGTTGTAACCGCGCCATCTACAACAAGGTTATGACCACTCACATATCTTGACTCGTCGCTAGCAAGATAAAGAGCCGCTTCGGCTATATCTCTAGCTTTTAAGGTCGTACCTTTCAAGTTCCCTAAACTATTTACAAAGTTCTCAGTCTTTTCAATTTCTTTTTCGCTAGGTAACTTGAAACGCATTTCCAGATCATCTTCAGCTTCTTCAACGTCGTCGTGTGATCTCCATGCATTGACAAGCATAGATGTCGCGACCCCAAAAGGTGAAATGCAATTAACTCTAATCCCATGTTTTCCCAATTCACATGCTGCATTCTTTGTTAGCCCAACAATCGCATGCTTTGAAGCTGTATATGTGTGTGGCCCCATTCCACCCATAACGCTGGCTACACTAGCGGTTGAAATGATGCATCCACTCCCTCTAGGGATCATAACCCTAGCGGCGTGTTTCATCCCTAAGGCGACTCCTTTCACATTCACATTCATTACTTTGTCAAACTCATCTACATCGAAATTAACAATGCTTTTGTGCTTGGTCTGGTTTCCAAGCACGCCAGCATTGTTAAACAAGATATCAATTCGTCCGTAACGAGAGATTGTTGAGTCAATTAGGTTTTGAACTTCGGTTTCTATGCTTACATCGCAATGAACATATGTAGCTAAAGGAGACAATGAACTAGCGAGTGCAAGTCCGAATTCATCATTGATATCCGCTATGACTACTTTTGCACCATGTTTGATAAACAATGTCACGGTGGCAGCACCAATCCCTCCGGCCCCACCAGTAACAATTGCAATCTTTCCTTCCAACCTATAAAAACATTTGGGTGTTCGTACGTAGACATTAGTGTACGTATATACTGTAATATGGTCCAAAATCCAAAAAATTAATCAAGATTTTGAGAAAACAAAAGAAGCACAACACTGAGTAGTACATGAACAATAATGTCACTTTTTAGTCAGATTAATTTTAGGAACCAGACGAAACAAATATGATGATAAGGTTCAATTCTAGATTCTAATATTATACGAGTATGTTTTTTTTAACGGCCAACAAAAGCCTAAAACTCATTCCCAAATGATCCAATAATAAAATGTTATCGCTAGCTGACCCAATCGGGTCATATGGAGCCCCGAACAAGTTACTCTAATTGGTTCCGAGACAAATCTCACATAAACCAAAGCCGAAGTTTGAACTCGGACCTTGTGAGTAAAATTTAGATGCCTTACCATACAAACCAAAGGATCATTGGCATTAAAAATGAGCCATGGTGTAGATATATATATATACAATACTATGGACGTATTGCACTATGTTATATAACTTTAACATATGTGCACCATACATGATTATGTTATAGTAGCAATACTAGTGGATTAAAGTATGACTATTCTATTATAAGGGTTTAATTGTCCTTAATTAAGAACGTTATTTTACGCAACAGAAAAGCAAACACTTTATTCTACTCGTATATTAGTTAGTCAATACAATTAGTCAATTATACTTGGCTTTTCACAAAAAATAGTTTTATGGCACTAAAGTGACAGTGATTTATAGAATAATATCTAATAATTATGAAATATTCATTTGCTAACTAGTGCTTAGTTGTCTTTGCAATGATATTCATTAATTAACTTGTTCTTCACATGTAGTGACAGAATTCGAGATATATAAACTATCAATAGCTTCGAAAAGTCGTTGAAAAATTATTTTATAATTCAACTATTTGCATATTAAGTACGAAAATGTTTTTGCTATCCCCAGATTCAAGAATATACGATACACATCTAATTAAAGAACAGATCGATTGAAGATTTGTTGGTGATAGTTTTTTTTTTACTTTTATAGATAGGTATAGCGTTTACTACAAATCATATTGCACTTGTTCACATTTTTAGATAAGTATGAACAAATTAAAAATTTTGTTACACTTTTTAGTGTGTAGAAATATAATGAAAAAAAAGTGTGAAAATTTCTCCACACTTAAAAGTGTGTACAAATAAAAGTTCACACTTTTTAGTGTGAACTTTCATAATTAATTTGTCACACCCTATTTGTCCATGGTAACTAAAAAAGTTACCGTGAATAAATGAGGTGTGACAAAATAATTATGAAAGTTCACACTAAAAAGTGTGAACTTTTATTTCCACACTTTTTAGTGTGTAGAAATGTCTATACACTTTTAACTCAATATATTTTTACACACTAAAAAGCATGACAAAATTTTTAATTTGTTCACACTCACCTAAAAGTGTGAACAAATGCAATATTATTTGTAGTGGTTGCTAAACCATTACTCCGTATATTAGTATAAGTTTGAGTATATATTAATTGAAGAAGAATTTAAAAATGGAAAAATGCAAGAATTACAAAATTTATATTTATAATATTAATTACTACTGTATATAATATTACCAACGTACTACGTTAGAAAGTAAAATTCTACTTTCTCTGGCGGGCAGCATCGAGTATTTACAAAAAGAAAAACTTGCAAACTTTCAAAGGTTATTTCTTTGTTACAAGATAAAAGTATAAGAATAGTAAGAGCAACGAGTTATTTTACAAGGTAACTTAGCAATTAAAATGAGTTTACATGTTTTAAAGAAAGAACGAAATATTCACTGACAAAGTATATAGCTTAATCATATCCAAAGTCATGTATATATATAAATGACTCATTATTAATTAAATGTTTATAGGGCAAGGCTTCACCATTATACGGTGAGGTTTCTTGATGTCGTGTACCGACTGAATATTCGAAAAAATTCAAAAAAAAAAAAACAGAGAAATGATTATAGCATATGTAACAAATACATTTTTATGGGAAGTAAACAGTTACTCGTACTTTGGACATAAAAAAAAAATAGTAAAGTGGAAAATTTAGGAAAAAGATAAATAGGATGCAGAGTATAAATACTAACACTAACTAAGAATATGAACAAGGAAGAGTATAGCAAAATTTTATGACAAATTTAACCAAAATGGTCACAAATGAAGAAGGGCGAAAGAAGTGTACCTTCTAGAGAAGAAAGAACTGGTTTCTTTTCCATGGGCATGCAAGCCTTGGAAGGTTTTTTCTGGCATAATTTCAGCAGGCATTGTTATATATATTATGTATAGTGGGAGTATAGAAAGAGGGGGATATATAGCTAGTGTTGAAAGAGAAGACAGAATTGAAGAGAATTTATAAGGAAGGAGTTATGTGAGCTACTCAATATCATATTTGCTAAAACTTTGCTTTTCATTTTCAACCAACCATCTCCACGTACACATTCCAAGAAGGCAAGAAGCTTCCTTTTCAACAAAAATTAAGTTTACAAATGTAGTGTTTAATTAAAAACACCCTTATGACGCGCAGTATATTTTTTTTTTTAAGGAATGTAAACCTTCAATAAAATTGAAATTTGAAGGAATGAAATTTGACAGAATGTTTTGATTTTTAAAGATTCAAATATTGACAAATGGAATGAGATTCCTTCTCCCATCCTCAAGGAATGGATAATATACCAAATGATAGACCGTTTACATTCCAATGGAATGAGATTCATTCATCTTTAAACAACCAAACAGACTAAGAAATGAAATCTCATTACAATTCCATCAAATTTCATCAGAATATGTGAACCAAACACGACCTTATTGATTATTGATTAATATCAATTAATTAAGTCGTGCGTTAACACATTTGTTATTGGAAACAAAGATCTAACTCCATATATAACGGGAGGTTTTTTTCCATCTTAGTTAAGGTAAGGTTTTCTATATATTAATCTTCTTCATACACAACTCAAAACCGGTAAAAGATGATACTGAATATCACTTATTATTTTATTTTTTTTATTTCTACCCTTATTTTGATTGAGATGACAACATATTATCTGTATTGACAATTTATATTTTAACATTGATTTTGATCAAAATTAGAGAAAAAGAAGAGAAAAGGAAAAAGATACGCCAGTAATAGCAAAATGCATAAATAAGCTTCACACTGTTAGGCCTATAGTCACATAGTAACAGTTCCATGGGCTTCATGCTAGCGGGCCTCTAGTGGATCAACTTGTAGTATAGTAGTTACTAAGTGGGATAATTAGAAGAGTAGTGTTAGTTTAAAGTTTGTTGTTAATTCACTTTTTTGTGACAAATTGTGGTATTCATTTGATAAAATATTAGGAGTATGTGTTAGTTTAAAGTTTGCTGTTAATTCACTTTTTTGTGACAAATTGTGGTATTCATATGATAAAATATTAGGAGTATTAGCCTTCTGGTTGACCATGGTGATTCAGATCGTTCATTTTTCGTCATTCCGAGCTTCACATTAACTACAATCAAATAATACACAATATGCTAGAACGGTGTTTTGTCATGAAAATTTTGTCAACTAATGATTCTCTTACAATTAATCAAATCGACAGATATAGTTATATGACACGACCGATTGTGACCAAATCCCAATATCTTATTATGTTTGAGACTCTAAGAGAACGAGGGAGTGTTTATAAGTTCAGGCTAATAAGTAGAAAAAAATGTGATAGACGATGCTTTGTTATTTAGACCAAGATTATATTTGAATACATATGCTGATTGTTGTTGTTGTTAAGTGTAGGTTTATGGACTAAAGCCAGCTATGTTGATATAAGAAGGACTAAAGGTGTACAAAGCTGAAAGATATCTCTGAAGGACTAAAAGAAGAAAGAGATAAAAGAGAAGGGGGCATTATGATTCTTTAAGATATCTCTTATCGATTATTAGGGTTAATCTTTGATCATTTTTTGTTTATATTTCTCTCAAACTTTTTTTTTTGAACGACAGTGGTGACTGGGCTCAGTGGCATGCCTCTTCATCGTCCGGTAAAGAATGACCACGTCACCAACACAGTCAATCTGAGGGCATGACTGGCGGTGGAAGTCCCACTACCTGTTTTGAAGTAAACTAGCTATTGCTAGAGAAACCCCCTCATGCTCCACCTCATTGGCAAAGACTTTCCAATATGCATTTCAAAGGTTTTGAACCCGTAACCAACATTTGGCTGAAAGACATAAGAGACATTAAATGTCCAGTTGGATTAAATCCCAAATATTTAGCTTAGATTTTTTTATCTTACTTAAAAGATAAACAATACTTTTGTGGCTTATATAGAAATAATACTATTTTGACTTATTAGAAAACCACTCATTTATAACTGGATTTCTATTGTTCAAACCTCAATGGCTTTCATATATATGTTATTAAAATAAAATGTGCCAACATATTACATTGATGAATACATGTTTCAGAGCTTATATTTTAGTTAATGACCAAAGGTTAGGCTCCTAAAATTTTAAGGCCTTAATATTTTCTATATTAAATTTATTATTTGAATTTTGGACTAAGTACTATAATACAATTTGCATTGCAGTAACATTTTTGTTGGTTTTTGCATCATATGCATCTTTTTTTAATACTAGTTGTACAATAACAAAAGTCGAGCTACTTTTTTTTACACTTTTTATTTTAATTTATATGATAATAAACTAAGTTCTCAACATTGATCTCATTTGAGGTTTTGAAAAATCTTAAGCCACCACTGGTTATGACCACATGTCTACATGGTCTTTCAAATTCAAGAAATGACCCCAAGACCCAAGTCCCTAACCATATAGCTTTACATGATAAGAGTTACGTTTGTTCAAATGATCATCTAATTATATCAAATTCATCACCTACGAACTACGATCTATTCATCTATGATCTATGCATTAGGTGGCGGCCCAGCCCAATATGAACTACCCATTCTGAAGTTACATGGATAATGGATTACAATGTACTCGTAAAGGATTGATTGGGTCCAAAGCATGCCACACGTTGCTTTTATGTCATTTTTTTAGTTTTTTCTTTTCATTGTTGATTTTGTATAAAAAAAAAAAAAAAATTTATTTTTAGGCACCAAATGTGTTATATGATATTATGAAAATGATAAATCAACTTAAAAATCTTGTCAATAATCCTCTCACATGACAAGTGTAACCCATTAAGAATCTCTCTAAATCTCAATCTTTGATTCAAACAAATGTCATGATCTTGGCTTAGGAGGATTTTTTTAGAATATCTATCATTTCTTTATTATTATATTGTACTATACAACACTGTGAATAATGCTTGGTAGTGTATTATCAAAATTTAATTATGTATAAATTACTAATGCCTAGCTTCAGTTTGTATGGTAGCCTGTTAGGGGTAGTTTTTAACTCATCGTTTGTATTTGAATGCACTTATGTGAAATGCTCCTTTGGTTCTAAATTTTATATATTTAAAGTCTCTAACTTCAGTTAGAGAATTAATTACTCCATTGCTATTTCAAAATTCAAATTGTGGTAAGTTTGAAAGATGATTGTTGGAAATCAATTTTTAATTCACGAGGTGAAATGAATTTAAAACAGAAGTTAGCCCAGCAAATTAAGTGAGTGGTGAACTTGTATCTCGTATTCATTTGTTGCTTAAGTTATTTATATTTTTGGGTGTTTTATAGTTCGTGCATGTGGAACCTTGATATCTTTTCAAATTTATATGCCCATATATGATATACTATGAGGAAGTGGAGATGGTAATATTGTTACACATTTAAGTTGGTAATATTTTTTCAAAATTAAAATGATAAATTTGTTTTTTTGGCAAAATATATTATAACATTAGGATGTGAAGAGCACCAATGAAGTGTGTGATAGCACCATCCTCACTTTTCACATATATTATTTAGTTTTATAGTAGACATTAATCAATTATTAGTAGTCTAATTTGTTAAGATTTCAAAACTTCAAAAATAATGTGGTGTTTGTTTACAAAAAATTGTTGGAGCATACTTGGACTGTGTCATCATCCTAAAACTTAAACCGACCCGAGATAACCATCGCGTTGATCTTAAACAAATAAATGTAACTTGTGGATAAAGTTTTGCTAATCAAAAGTTTTCTTAGTTTCGATGCACTCATCACATGCGGACAGCAAATTATAAACGTGAATTTACATCTTTGTTTAACTTTAATGCTAGACAAAATATACATAAAAGTATAGTGATATACCGAGATTTTTATTGAAGTTATAAATGAGTTTAACTAGTTGGAGTCATTCTAGTTTAAGGCTTTAAGCTTGATTCAAAATTGAAGGTGAAACTCTATTGAGTTTGGCTAGAATACGAACATAAGCTCAAAACGTAAATATATACTTACACTACATTCTCGAGATTTATAGATAAGAAAAGATAGGGTAAGATAGAATTGGATAAGAAAAGAAAAAATATATATACATGTATAATGACATCCTTGAAAGAAAAAAAAAAAGAAAAGAAAGTGGATAGTTAAATCAAATGTATTCTTAAGCTAAAAAAAAAGAAAAAAAAAAGAAAAAAAAAAGAATAAAAGATATAATTTTACATTTATAACCTTATAGTCATTAAAACTCATCTATAAGCTTGAGGAATATATTGGTAAATTCATGATTTTTTTTTTCAAATCTTGCCAAAAAGTGACTGCAAAATTTTTAGAAGAAAAAGGCCTCACTTTTTTTCTTTCTTCCATTTCTTTTTTTTTTTTAATAAAAAAACTCAAAAATACAAAATCAAAAATTTTCTTACTTTTTCTTTTCTTATTCCTTCAAAACAAAACTCAAAATAAAGTTTTTGCCAAAGTTTTACGGAGTTGCCGAAGATTAATCAACCGGTGTATTTTTCATTTTTAGCTCAAATCAAATATATTTTATCGAAATGCGGACAAACAGATAAAGGTTTTTTCAAGTTCATGCTATTTGAGAAGAGTAAGTTTTTTTATTCATAATATGTTACTAATGAAGATTCGAACATAATAACTCTGACAAGAATTCACAATGTTAACTACTTGATGGTTATTTTATCGCACGTAGATATTCTACGTATTTTAAGCTATTTAAGGTTGTTGTATCATTTATCAAGTGATAACTTTAATATATATATCTATTCTCCAATAAGTAGAACTCTAGTCAAATTATAAAATTGATAATTGTACATAACATACTAGTACTAATACCCGTGTGTGATGCATGGATCGACTCATAATAGTTATAGTGTTTTCATCAATAGTAACTACCATGTCTAACCACTACTAAAAAAAATTATGCGAATAACATGTAATAAAAAAAATTGACAACGAAAGCTAAATCCATTAGCCTACATAAAATAATTCTAATCATATGTTTTTAGCCAAATTAAACATATTACCTAAAATTTCATAAGGTGAAAATCTTACAGAATATAAAAACAACATGCTTTGTTGTGAATGAGTAATTCTTTAAGCCCCTCAAAATCACAATCAGTGGATTAATTTTTGGGGAACTCGAGAAGGATGCAGTGACCCTATTAAAGCGAATCTGAAGGTTCTCTATGGCTCAAGACACTGGTGTATGTGTTTCCACTCATATATTTAGTAGGATTAATTTTGCTATTGCTAGAGGGTGAGGGATCAGATAGTATCTCAGATTCCTTCCAATTTCTTGTAAATCTTCCGAATTTTAATGAAACTGGTTTAAAAATATAAAAAAAACAACAACAATAATAATAGTAGTAGTAGTAATAATAATAATAATAATAATAATAATAATAATAATAAAACAACAACAACAACAACAATAATAATAATAATAATAATAATAAAGTCAAGTGTAAGGACTAAGGAGTAGAAACTTACCCGGTATTATAACTATTAGATGTAAATATATAAGCAATTGTAGAATGATTCTGATAATATATACTCCATATATCATTGAATTTGTGAAGTTAAAACTTTAGTGCCGCTTAAAAAAGAAAGTTAAAATCTTGGAAACTGATTAGATAAATCATACCTATTTGTAGATGCTTTAACAATTAGGAAACTAATAGATGTGGTCATGTGGGAATTCTATACGGATTAGAAACAATATCTTAGTTCGAATACGAATGTGATTAAATAATGAATTTATTTAAAAGATTTATTTAATGAATAAAATTAAAAAGGCACTTGTCGTTTTAATATAGTGGCATGTATCGATTAAAGGAGGTTATAATCCTGTTTTAGTTTATTGATAGATAGTTTCTATATGTTTGTGGACGATCAAATATATTTCTTATATATAAAAAAGAAAAAAGTTCTCATACTATCTATTTATAGTATGTGTTTGGGTAACTGTTGTTTTGTTAATTGTCTTAAAGTTTCATGATTGTAATTTGTAAGTCTCATATTAACTGTTTTTATATCTAAGTAAAGTCACAACTTTTACAGATTACTTATTAAAAAAAGAAGTCATAGGCTACAAACAAGAAAATAGGGCATGGGCCGTGATATTGGAGGTCATGTGCTTTCTTGCTAAAAGAGGGCTAATGGGTATTGAACACGAAAAAATTCAATAAAGAGAAATGACTCGAAATGACTGGTAAAATTTATATATTTGTCAAATTATTTATTAAATGATTTATGACAATTTTTTAGCTTTTTAATATTGTTTCCAGTTTTTTTTTTATGTGTCATTCGACTTATCGATAATTATCGAATCATTCGACTTAGATATGATATACACTATATGAAATAACCTATATTATATATTTATCGATTATTTAACATGTCAAATGAACAAAACGGTTGTAAAAAAGAAAATACAAAGTGAAAGCCGTAACATGTTTTAGTAAATGTAGGTTTTGTATTTACTAAAGCTTTGTGCTATCAATTGATGTATCGAAGAAAAGTTCAAAACTAAAAAAGATTAATATCAATATTTACTTTTTCCCCCCCTTAAATGGCAAATATTGTTATACACTAGGTAGCACCTAGACGGGTATGACGAAGGGTACGGGAACGATACAGGTACGGAAAACGGTAAAAATGAAAAAAACAATACACGGGGACGGCAAGGATACAACAATAAAAAATATATAAAATAAAAACATATTAAAGAAAATAGAAAATAGATAGATATTGATGGTGATGAATATTGTTCGATAATAATAAATGGATGTATATGATGATCAATTGAGATTTGTTAGCCTAATATGTATATGTATATATGTCCCATAAGGCCATAATAAGTCGGTTAGAGTTTTTAAATGGGCCGGTTATCTAATTTGAAGAGAATACAAACACTAAACATTAAATGGGCAAGGAAACGACCTCATATTCAACTGAAAATGTCCCCAGACTCTTTCCACCGCCGTCCCTGAAATCCGAGACGCCCCCCTGTCGTTTCCTTGTCGTCCTCGTCCCCTAAACGTCCCCGGGACGGATACCCTGACCTTTCAGGCGTCCCCGTGCATCATAGGTTATACATATGACAAAATATTTATACTTATAGATTTATAAGTTTACAATCCGACTTAAATCCATAAACTTGCATAGTTATGAGAGTTTTTGTGATTTTGTTTTGATATGATTATTTGATTATTGCGTTTGTATAATGTAAATATCGAACAAGTGTGCTTGGTAAAATAAGTTATTATCTGCGTTTTCATTAAAAAAAAAACAAGTTAAGACATGTTTTTTCAAAACACATGTTTTTGGATAATGATAAATCAACCTAATTGGTGTGCCTAAAGATATGCCTAATAGTAAGATGATGACATGTGGAAACATCAGGGGGCAAGATTAGAAAAGAGAATTAGTGGAATCCGCATGTCAAATTCTTAAGGTTTTAGGTTGATTTTTAGGCATATGAGTTAAGTTGATTAATCATTTTCCTTTTTGAATACATAATTTATTTTATAAACGCAATCCGAAACACCACTAATATGTTAAATAATACTCCGTATTTGCATACTAACAAGCTCTAGTGTAGTAAAACCTTTTAAACCTTTATAATTACGACCTATTTCACCACATCTTACTATAAATACCTTATGGCTTATACAATAGACAAAAAAGATTAAAGACATGCACTTTTTATAATTAGCTGATACCTATTTCACCACATCTTGCTATAAAATACCTTATGGCTTATACAGTTGACAAAGATTAAAGACATGCACTTTGCTTATTCCAAAAAAATCTTAATCAACAACAACAATAACAACAACAAAGACCCAGTCCCCAGACGGGGTACGGGGGAAGTGAGCTGTAGACAATCTTACCTCTATTCAAAGATAGGATGACTGCTTTCATAAAACCTCCGGCCACAAAGAGATGAAAGTCTAAAAGCGTAAAAATTTTAGTTATAAAAAAAAATCTTAATATGATTGTATTTTATGTATGTTGGGATTAAAATATGTCAATAAGAACATGCCATATTATGGGACGCATGACATTTGAAACTCACGCCTAGTCAACAACCTTGCTCACTAGATCTCCACCGTCAATGTCTTAGTATCCTGATCACACCTCTTCTTTTAATAAATGTAATCAACAACGTAATCGTTATCACGTCTGTAATCACCACCCCCACCAAATATATCTGGCATAAACAAAAGTTCATGTGCTTTTTATAAGAAACTAAAAGTTAATTACTTTAGTTGTAACTAGCATAGTGCCTTTATGATGCGGTGGGGGTGACGGCAATGCGATGGTGACAGGGCGGTGGTGACTAATGATGGTGACAATATGTAGTGTAAGCTATTGATGTAAATATAAATTAGGAATTTGATAACTAATGCCCAAGAGACATTAATTATGATGCATTTAATGAACTCAAATTTTCTTTAAATATAAAATCATGTGTTTATGATTCATATAAAAATGGTTATTTTCAGATTGATAGAGAGTATTTCTGACATTTCTTCCTTGTAACTTTCAATATAGTGTCTATTTTTTTTAATAAGAAGTATAGATTCTTATAAACTGTATTATCAACCAGATGAAATTAATTAAGATTTACATAATAACACATGAAAAATGCTAAACAAAGTTCTTAGACCTTTATTTAACTTGCCTAAAAAAATATACTTTTTACATCATTTTCTAAATATGACATATATATATTTTGACTATTTTTTGATAATAGATACCTCTACCATTTATAGCAGTTAGAAAACTATCTCTCAACTACTTTCCTATTTAAAAACTTCGGATTTTTTTTTAATGTTCGTGTCATGGGACGGTTAGCCGTTATATCCATTCGGGCAGGTAGTCATTAGCGACTGATTCACCAAGTCAGGGACCACAGGAGAGGGAAAACCCACCAATTTAACCACTACAGAAGCAAGGGCGCAACTTTTAAGGGGTGGGGGGGACCCCTGAAATTTTTTTTTTACGATGTAGGAGGTATATTGTTTTCGTGTTGAAAATTTTTGATATAATCGGTTTCGACTCCCATTTTAGCGTTAGGGAAAGAAAAATTTAGATCCCGACCCCCCACTGAAAATTTTCAAACTTCACCACTGTACAGAAGACACGACGTTTTGGATTAGTTCGTTACTATTTTGCAACCATTTTTTTGTTTTCTAAAGCAAGAATGAGACTTTATATTATCACAAAACAAACTTCGTATGACCCAAATATATAAAAGGTCAGATCTTATAATAATCTTGTTAATATTGCTAGCATCTTGTAAATCTTAATAAATATTTAGCGCTCAATGAAAAAAGTACTCTCTCCGTTCCATTTTAGTTGTCATGTTAACTAACATTGACCGTAAATAACTTTGTTTGTACTATATAGTAGTTGATGAAACTTATATGAACGAAAAGTACATTAAAAACCCAATCCATTCATATATTTTATATCAAGTGTTACATGACAAAAACAAAATCATTTACGGTCAAAGTTAGTTAACATGACAATTAAAATGAGATTGAAGAAGTATTTAATAATATCATACTTCTTAGATTTTATATTGGAAAAATACCAAAAGTGCCTTGATATCCGTCTTTGTACGCACCCCAAGAACAAATTTTATTCCCTTTTCATATTCCTTTGCGTAGTTTAAGCACCATAATCAGGTTGTAACAATTTTATATTAACTTAACTAATTATAGCTATCAGGGGCCCATTACACTTTATTAGTCGATATTATATATTAGTAAGTAACTCTCAATGTCGTTTTCCACGGGTTTTGGGTCCCAATATCGTCTTCGATGGTGTAGGGGGGGTTTATATGTAAACAACCTTACCCTTACCAAAAGTAGAGAGACTGCTTCCAGGTTCTACCATAGGTAGAAAAAGACCTCCAGCCTTGCTGGGCATGAAAATCGAACCCATGACCTCTGTTTCCAGAGGCATGAGCTCCAACCACTGATCCAACCCAGTTGATTTGATATTATATATCATATATCTATATCTATATTCCATATATAAACAAACTACCCATCTCCAAATTAAACATTTTACCTTTAAATTAGCTATTTTACCCTTTTAATTTACACTACCACCAAACACTTTAATCCTGAAATATCAAAAATACCCTTAAGAAAACTTTACGCCCAATTTGTCTCTCTTCCCTTCCTCTGAAGCTGCTAACATATTATACCAAAAAACACAACCATACATTCCCCCCCCCCCCCCCGGAACAACAAAAGACACACATACATTCCCTCAGAGCCACCTCCCTCTAAAACATATATAGCCACCGCCCCCCAAAATCGCCGTCGCCGTCTAAAACACACATAGCCATAGGTACGGTGATCTGGTAATCGCGCGGGTACCGTTAATTAACAAGTTTTTTTTCCTATGCCCCGCCACATCGCGCGGGTACAAAACTCATATATATATATATATATATATCACCTTGAGTTTATATTTTTGGTGGGGGACTCACTAGTCTTAAAAGGGCTATGCTTATAAGCACATATTTGGTGCGTCTTTGGAGAGTTGGACGCTAGATGCTATTGATACCAAGCATCCTCCTCAATCCTCCGTGCGTCTTCGTGAAAAAGTTAGCGGACGACCAAAACGTGGGACCATTTGTGTTTTCTTTTCTTTTTCCTGGTCATTATATTTATATATTTGTGGTAAAGTTGCAAGAAAAATTTTCTTATAAGGAAGAAGAGAGAAGGGGTCTTAAATGACGTGGTCTTAAATGACGTTGGCAGACAATAAGCTCCATTTGCTCTAAGAAGCTTTGCCTTACAGAACCGGCCTAATACGATTAACGGTTTTGTTATTTATAGATGATGCAAAACATTTTAATAAAAGTATTTACATCTGGTCAAGTTATCGGAAATAAACCTTGTATAATTTGCATTTGAGACCTTTATATATGTTTTAATACTTAAAAGACCAACCTTTTTATCATTAAGTTAATAGCTTTGTAATCATTTATAAGTGGTTCTTCGACTACAACTCAAAAAAGTTTTGACAGAAACACATTAGCTTTTGACACTTGAAAAGTACGTTCTTTTTGATATCATGGTAGAAAACAAAATTACTTTTTGGGTCTTTGCAACCAAGTAAAACAATGCTTGCTATGTAAGTTTGTCGTTATTAGAATAAAAGCAGATGTTGATATATTTTTGAGAAAGAAATGCTATTCAAAGATAATGTAACTAAAGTTGTTATCTTGTAGGTACAAATAAAAATTATTGGCATAAGATGACGAATGCATTGGATACAAGAAGCAATCGGATATATTGTTTTGCAATTCTTAAAAGGTCCAAAATTATTCATATCACATACAGATAGGATACGGCATTAGGTGGAAAATATATAAACAAGATCTTTTTTCTTTTAATGGAGGTGAATCAAAACACATCGTTTGACCTTAATACTTTTATGACCATTGTCGAATAAAATGTGTCATCTACTATCCAATTGTGAAAACTATGTTCACAAAAGATTAATCGGTTATTTAACCGAGTCTCTTTATATCTTTGTTGAGTAGGCAACTAATGAAAATCCCACAAAGGTTCCCACATTTAGGATTAACAAGAATTTAACATTTACATTATGAGTAGAATTTTAAATGCCTCAGTATTAAGATATTATATTTACATATTATTAAGAGTTAGAAATATTCATTTACTGATTTTCCGAAGTTTAAAACATCTTCAATGGACATTTCATAGAGTTGTCTACACTGACATATACGAGTAACTATTAACTAGCATATAAACTATGAGTAGTATATAAAACATTGACATAATAGTGTCGTAATTCGTAAACTTGATAAATAAACCTTATATCTTAGTTTTTAGCTCATTCGATTGATATTGTTGTTACTTATAAATATATCATGGAACAATCTAAAAAGAAAGTTATCTTGACACATTATTTATACGTCTAATTGAAGAAATGACTATATAAATATATATATAGGGTGACAATCAAATGAGAACCAACTTAAAATAAGAACAAATAAAAACATTTAAAAACTACATTTTGATGCATTAAAAGTCCATAAAACTGATATAGTGTATAACTAATTATCATTATTTAAGTGTTTAACAACACATGGATCCGTCAAAATCGAAAAAATTCACGTTTTTTGTTGGATGCATCATTTTGATAATATGCATCCAAGATGGATGCACAAAACAAAAAACGTGATTTTTTCGATTTTGAATGATCAATGTGTTGTTAAACACTTAAATAATGATAATTAGTTATGCACTATGTTAGTTTTATGAACTTTTAATGCATCAAAATGATGTTTTTAAATGTTCTCACCGTTCTTATTTTAAAAGTGTTCTCACCGCAGTGTTATCATATATATATATATATATATATTAATATATTAATTTTTCTTAACTATCATGACAAGATCAAAAGGGAAGCAATTGGTCAGTATCATGTTTTAGGCTCAATATGTTGACATACTTTAATTTTTATCTATCTAGATACACTGTTTCCATGTCCTACTTAAATAATAGAAACAGACCACTGTCCTTTACATGTTGTGAGAATTGAACATCTGACTTCAATGACAAAGATGTTAACCACATACAAACTGTTAAAATGTAAGAAGTCGAAAAAAGGTTCATATTGAAACAAATGTAAAAGTAAAAGGACTCGAAATACAACTTGTCACTCAAAACATAAACACACAGTTGTTGGTCATCTCAATTTCTTCTTTAGCTTTCACAATAATCAACATTCAATTCAACACCTTCTTCTCCCACCACCGCTTTCTCTCTCTAAAAAACACAATACTAATTCCTCATTAAAATGTGAATTCATTGATTCATATACATACATACACACACATTCATTATAATAATAATAACAAAAAAGAAAATCCAATTTATTTATTAATTGAAAGAAAGAAAGAAAGGAGAAAAGATGCCATTCAGTAGATATCAAATTAGGAATGAATTCAGTTTAGCTGATCCGGAGCTATACAAATCAGCAGATAAAGATGACCCAGAAGCTTTACTTGAAGCTGTTGCCATGGCTGGTCTTGTTGGTGTTCTTCGTCAACTCGGTGACCTTGCTGAGTACGTATATATATCCCTGTATCTACACATCTATATCTATATCTATATCTATACATATTTATATGTTTGTATTTGTTTTGGTTTTTAGTTAAATTGGTGAAATTCAATTGATTCAAGATTTAGGGGAATTTTTGTTTGATTAAATTAAGGGAAAAAGTTTGTATCTTTAGGTTGTGTATAGCATTATTATATTTGGGTTTTTTATAATTTTTATTTTAAAGTTAAAAATAAATTTATCTGACTGATTTCTTGAATCAGTGTAAAGTTTGAGTAAGTGACTTGGTAGATTAGTTACCTATCAGTGTCACATGTCACATCATCGTAACTGGATTTTTAATGTGTTAACAAAATATTCTGCTTTTTAGTACTCCCTCTGTCCCATTTTAGTTGTCATGTTGACTAACTTTGACCGTATGTTAACATATGTTGCAACGTTTACTCAATTCGGAAATTGATCACCACCGAGGTGGCCTAGTAGTTAGGCGCCGTGATGTCCTTACAATTGGTCTTGGGTCTGAGTCGAAGACTCGCCCTCCCTGGGTAACCTGAATAGGCAAAATGTACACACAAATTCAGTAGCATGACATCTTTGATTAAATCTGTAATCTTTTAGTTGTTAAACCAGTAGATGTAGAACAAACCGTTGACTCTTTTTTACTGACATTGATAACAAGTAGCTTTGCAACTTCATGATTTGTAAACTAAGTTCCTGTTTATTTCTATCATTTGAGGTTATCGAAAAAGTATGTGTGATTAAACCCGGACTTATAGTTTTCATTTCATATTTACATATAATCTATGCAAATCAGTATGTTTATAATTAACTAACCAGCATTGTAAGATATAACTGTTAATTGTATGCTAGTTAAAGCACGTAAAGCTTTTTTGTGATTATCGACATTTCAAAATAGCTGTAACTTTTATAATAGAATATTATGATCCATTGGTATGTGATATTGTAATGACGTGAAGCTTGCATCCAATTCTGAAGGTTTGCAGCAGAGATATTCCATGGTTTGCATGAAGAAGTGATGGTAACTGCTGCTAGGGGTCATGGTCTACTGGTACGTGTTCAACAGGTTGAGTCAGATTTCCCTGCAATCGAAAGGGCATTCCTGTCCCAAACAGGCCATTCGGCATTCTTCTCCAGTTCAGGTTAAAAATTTATTCTACATTGTTACCAGATTTACCTTGTGCATTTTGTTACTATCTATTTATTATACAAGATCTAAAACTTTAGGATATCAGTTGACGCTCCTGCTTGTTGTAGTCTAGTAGATGATCATATAATATATCTGTAGGCAATATCTATGCAGAGACATTTGTTGGGGAACATTTATAATAGAATTTAGGTTGAAAGCTTGTAGTCTGGAATAACTTGAATTTCTTGAGAATAAAAAAGGATGTAACCTATGGCCCTAGGTCCTTTCACATATGCGGTTTATTGTTTGACACATTCATAATTGGGGAAAAACTCATTCACTCAATATGTCTATGTATTACTTAATAGTTGTGCCTTGGGGATTATGATGTATTATACATACAATAACCACCCTGATTTGATCATCATTGATCTTACAGGTATTAGTTGGCATCCTCATCAGCAAATGGAGCAGAATCTTATTACCAAAGGAGATTTACCTCGGTTTGTCATGGATTCTTATGAAGAATGTCGTGGTCCACCTCGGTTATTTCTTCTAGACAAGTATGAAAATATTATATTCTCTTCTGCCTACCATACTTAGTACTTTTTAAAATAATAAGATGGATTTAACTGTTTTTACTTTCCTATCCCAATGAAGTCATTTACTGCTAAGTGACTAATTTAGAGATAAAAAATAACTAAACCTAATAATCAAATGTGGCTTTCAACAGGTTTGATGTTGCTGGTGCTGGGGCATGCCTAAAACGTTACACTGATCCATCATTTTATAAAGTGGAAACATCGCCCTATGAAATGATGAATGGAGAAGCTCAAAGGGACAAAAAAGCCCGTAAGGCAAAGGTTAGTTTGATGAAATGAATTAATTCAAATATTAGATACTCATTACATGCCTAAATATATCATGGTTGACCATGCACAAATTTTTCAAAACTGTAAACTCATATCTTCAATATCAACAGAAAAAGGGACCGCGATGGAAACATGGAGAGATGCCTGAGGTTTTCCAGCCGTCAAGTGTCAAGTAAGTTCTAGTTAATCATTTCTTTTATAAGAACGATTACTTTTTCCGGTTTGTATTTTTAGTACTCAACTTCTTATCATTTGCAATGCTTTAGACTCCATCAATTACTCCTTGAGGAGCGTGTGCAAAATGGTGCAAGTGAACCTGCACGCCGTGTGAAACTAAAGAAAAGAGAAATTAAATTTCCGTTTGATACGGAAACTGGAAAAGGGTACATGGAACAGTTGTTAAATTCTCCACCTGAGGATAAGCTTGTTCACGAGGTTTCTGTTAGTTACTCGCCTCCAAGATTGGCTACCAATAGCTATAATGAATCAGGGCCTGAACCACTTGAAGTTAGAGGGGTTCATTCGCCTTTAGTAAGTCCATATGAATCTCCGATTGTAGATAAGGCCGTCTCTAGGGAACATCTTGAAAATGCCATGGAGGATGTACCCGAAATGCAGGTTTTAGACCTTTCAACTTCGAGTATAAAATTGCAATCAGGGGGGGACAGTTTTGGAATTGAGGAGGCGGACGTAGAAGAGAAACAAGTATCTGTTTATGCAGAACACAAAGATGACAGTATTGAAGATGCGTACCAATCTGATGATGTGGCAAGTGAGACAGATAACTACATGGACGCTCTTGCTACCATGGAATCAGAAGTTGAAACAGATGCTGAACTTAAAGCTAATTCTGGTCCAACCAAAATTCAGCTTCAGTCACAATCATCAGAGTCTCAATCTGCATCAGATGATGAAAATAGCCCAATTAAAAAGAAATTAACAAGTTTTTCATATTCTGATGCTGCAAGCTCTTCAGCAGAGAGTATGTCTCCGCATGGTGTAGACTCTTCTCAAGCCTTTGGATCTACTGAGATCCCGTTCCGTCCACGAGTTCCGCCCAGCCAGGCCTCTGATAATTGCCTTGAGATGAGTGATATGACGAGTCAAAAGTCAGCAGCAGATGGAGCCTTGTCTGTGGATCAAGGATCAATTTTCAGAGGAGGTACTTCCAAAGAATCAGATCTGAGTGAAACATCGGCCAGCAGTTGTGTAGGTCTTGATAGGGACCAAAAAATTGGAGAAATTGACATTGACCCTGAAGACATTATAGCCTCCTCATCATTTGTTGGAAATCCTCAAATTGAAGAAGATATTGAGGATGATATAGACAATTCTAGCAGTATAGCTAGTTTCAGGGGTGGGATTCAAACAGATGAAGAGATAATAGATGATGTTCATGAGAGCAAGTCTGATCCAGCTGATGCTGACATGTCGTATTCTAGTGATGATGAAAGAGAATTCAAAGATAGAGAAACAATATCAGTTTTCTCAGAAAGTAAAGCTGAAAATGCTGCTGTTTGTGATCCCGTGGATGATTGCAATGGAGATGATAATCTTCATAC
This sequence comes from Erigeron canadensis, assembly GCF_010389155.1. Lineage (NCBI taxonomy): Eukaryota > Viridiplantae > Streptophyta > Magnoliopsida > Asterales > Asteraceae > Erigeron > Erigeron canadensis. The sequence goes on from NC_057767.1 coordinate 38,176,082, forward strand.
TCTTGAGGAAGAAAAAGAGTTGGAAGAAGAACCTGAATCAGTTAATTCAGAAACAGAAGATTTGATTCCTGTCACCATTCAAGATGATGTCAATATTCATGAAAGTAAGGTTCTTTCTACTTGTGACGACATAGAATTAGATAACAACGAAGATAATGATCTCTCTACTACGGAGGAGCATGCTGAAAATGGGTTGGTCATCGATGAGTCTGCTATTGCTCAAAATTCTCTTGAATCTGCTGAAAAGATGCCGAGTGAGCAACCAATTGTATCTCCAGAATTAGACTCCATGCCATCTGACTCTTATAATAACCCAGAAATACAATTTCTTGAAAGAGTAGATAACACTGGGATTGCATATGATGTCGATAACCCATGTGAAGATATGGAATCATCTGAATCTGTGGAACAGAAGGAATCAAGTGAGCAGTCAGTGGTCCCCATTCCTTATGCATCGTATAATCATTCAGATATACAGGATCTTGATACCACTCCTAAATCATCCATATATCTGAATGGTGATGTAAATGAAAATGATGTGGATAACCAATCTACGAAGTTAGAACTCTTGCAGGATGAAACCCTTTTTGTTATGGAAAATGTAGATCAAAATGTACCTAACAGCGAATCTAATGCCAAATTAATTGACAATGCTCCTGACTCACCCGTGTCAAGTGATGCCCGAGAATCTAACTCCCTGGACCAAGATGTAGAATCCGAATCTGCAAAGTTCGTTGATCAAGTTGTAGAGTCTAAATCTTTGGATGAAGATGTAGAATCTAAGTCTTCAAAATTTGCTGATCAAGATGTACGAACTAAATCGTTGGACCATGATGATCAAATTGACGAACATGAAGCTGCATCATCTATCTGTAATCACTCTGTTTCTACTGAAGAAAAGGCTGGCCAACCTGAAATGCAATCAATTCAGTTGGAAAAGATCGACTCTCAGAATCATATAGATCGAGAAACTTATATTGATAATCATCCTGATTCTGACCCGGTTGGCCATGAAAGCTATTGTTTAGATCAAGGTGACGAGTTTCAAAGGTCATTTATGGCAGATTTATCACAGTTGAGCGGCCATGTTAACCAATCTGGTTTCAACATGCTTCCACAATTAGCTCCAATCAACATAGAGGAGATGCCACCATTGCCACCTCTTCCACCTATGCAATGGAGGATGGGAAAGCCTCAAAATTGTTCCTTAACTTTGAGCTCAGATGGCGGTTTAAATAGTATTCACCACATCCCACCATCTTTCCCCCAAATTGAGAGCCACCTGCCGGTAGATCAGAATGAAAATGCAACAAATGATAAATCTGAACATGATAATAAAGTTTTTAACTCAGTGGAAGATGGTAACCTAATTGTATCATCGGAAGTGAATGTAGTGAAATTGGAAGAAGTTATCCCACAACCAGCGTCTGCTAGGGAACAATTTGGAAAAGTTTCAACTTCTGGACGAGACATCATAAGGCCATCAAGCACGTCTTCACTTCCTCCACTTCCTCCAGGTGATGATAAGATGCCAAACGGTATTCGTCCTATGAAAGTGCAGAGGCCTCGTACTCCTCTCATTGATGCAGTTGCTGCTCATGATAAAAGCAAGGTACTGTCGATTCCCAATGAGTAGGTCGATTGGAGCCATGTTTATCTGGAGTCATTAAATGTGTTAATTAAAAACATTTTTCCCCCCAAATTTTATAACACATTATTATATTGGTAAAAGTTTTGTAGTCGTACTCAGCTCACTAATTTTTAATGGAAGAAATTAAATTTTTGGACAAAGTGTTTTAGGCCGAGCCACCCCTAATATGGAATTTTTATATGATGCGAGGAGAATTTCGGTGAGATTTTCGGTTGTTTTAAGAATTAAGATGTGACCATGAATTATAGAATTTTATAATGAATATATGCGCGGAAACTATATGAAATGAATCAAAATTTGCTGTTTTTGCAGTTGAGGAAGGTCTCAGAAAGAGCGATGCCTCCAGTCCCAAAGGAAGAGGAAAGAGACACTTTACTGGAACAGATACGTATGAAGGTACTAGTTCGAAATGTTCTTTTTAGTTCCCTTTTTCCTAATTTGTCATGGGGTGGCAAATTATCAACAAGAGTAATATTGTGTGCTTCGAAATGTCACCCTAAGTGTATAATTAAAGCAAAACTTCCTGAATATATAGCAAAAAGTTGGATTATTATTAAAATAGTAATTTGGTTTCTGTAAGTACTACTTACGGATACAACAATCTGTATATTTGCTTTTGGATAATCCAAGCCGATATTTGTTGACCATACAAAATTACTTGTTTTGACGTGCTACCTAGCCCATCGTACCCACCCATTGTGTCACTTCTGATTATTAATTTTCTAAACGAAACCTCTAATCAGTGATGACTATAAAATTTTCTATCTACAATGAAAACTTAAATGACATGTTATATAGGTGAAATAATGTCTTCATAAAAACATACATAGAGATGATGGTTACAGAGATTTGTTTGCTAATCATCTTCTTTGACATTTAATAACGATTTTACTTTCGTATATACCAGTCCTTCAACTTGAAGCCAGCTGTCCAGACTAGGCCTAGCATTCAGGGTCCTTCAACCAATTTGAGGGTAGCTGCCATTTTAGAGAAAGCAAATGCAATTCGCCAGGCCTTTGCTGGAAGTGATGATGATGAAGACGACAATGATAGTTGGAGTGATTCATGAGACATTGGCTTGATGCAAAATATGAGGCCTTCACCCACCATTGTACTTAATACCTTTGGTTTACGAGTAATTATGCTCTTGAGTTCTATTAATAGGAAGTTACAATAAGCTGTATAATATGTTTGTTCGGTCAATGTATCATGTATAGATTTCTACGTCTCTAGTACTGTAGTTTTAGTGGATTTTTCTTCCAATGGATGTTACTTAGGTTTTACTCGATAGGTGCAAGCGTGTAGTTTCTCTCAGTTTTTCTCTCGTCAATTGTGTTGGCTGTATATGGAGATTTTGAGCAACACCAAGTATGAACTATGTTTGTGCTCAAGTTCAATAGCATATCTAAAAGGGTATATATTATGAGTTAAAACTACTCAAATTCTTATCGTATGTCCTTCAGTGCTTTGCTCAAATATGATTAATGTGTGCCCTGTAAAAGTTACTATATAGGTGTACAACACAATTCTGTGCGTGTGTTAAGAAGACATCGAGTCATCTCCTGTAACTGGATGATTGATTACAAATGACTAAAAGGATAGATGAAGAGCAGATTATGATCTTTATATATTTTTTTTATAGAGCCAAGGAAGATGATGAACTAGGATAATTTGGTGGGCATTTTTTTGTGTGACTAAGTTTACATTTATCTTGGTAAAGAGATTTTTTTTACTGTTCAGGTATAATATCCTGAAGATATGTGTTATTATTTGCTAATTGCAAACTTTAGATGTACCGTGTACGCATGTTATCTTATATATATCAGGTGTACTAAATATATGATCATCAAGAAATGATCGATATAGAAAGAAGAAAAGTGGAACTTGCGTGATAATATTGGATGCTCTAAAAATAATATATAGATTTTTCAACTTATGAAACAGTCGAATGTCAATTTCACTTTTTGTACTTTCCCCACCTCTGTTAAAAAAATTATTGGATTTAGAAATGAGGTGTTTTATTCAGAGGACGATTCTTTAACTTATGTGTGTACGGTCTAATTAGAATATTTCGTGATTGTTTCTAAGCTTTTAAATTGGTTTGCTCTATTAAGGTTCGAAAAATCTAAACCTCTTATTAAAACATCAAGATACCTGACTGGCTGACTACCATTTTATCTAATGATGGTTATTGAATCAACTGAGTTGTAATTTTATTTTTTTAAAAGGCAACTTTAAGCAACATCGGGGCCAATTAAGTGGATAATGATAACTTCGACAGATACTTTCTTCTTCTTAATCAACTCCACGTTCCAACATTAAATAAACTTGTGAGATGTAATTAAATCATTTTTAAGCAATATAGGCCACCACAAAACTTGTACGAATGAATACATATTCAACTATATTACATGTGCAAAATATTAGTACACCTTATCATATCATTATGAATATTTGATTACTTTTTTTTAATGAGCACATGTCTTATACGGAGTAGTTAAAATATATAATGAAAAGGTCTTAAAAGTCTTATATCCTAAATATTTATTTAGTATAAAAGTTGGAGTAAAATTGTCTAATAATGAAACTTTTAAGTTATATATATATATATATATATATATATACAATCAAATAATAACAGTTTTAAAATAAGAATGGTGTGAACATCTTAAAATCATCATTTTGATGCATTAAAAGTCCATAAAACTGACATAATGCATAACTAATTATCATTATTTAAGTGTTTAACAACACATTGATTCATCAAAATCGAAAAAATCATGTTTTTTGTTGGATGCATCATTTTGATGAATATGCATCCAAGATGGACGCACAAAACAAAAAACATGATTATTTTGATTTTGACGGATGAATGTGTTGTTAAACACTTAAATAATGATAATTAGTTATGCACTATGTTAGTTTTATGGACTTTTAATGCATCAAAATGATGTTTTTAAGGTGTTCTCACCGTTCTTATTTTAAGAGTGTTCTCACCGTTCTTAATACTTGTTTTACAATACCCAACCCATATATATATATAACAAGTATTAAAGTAAAATAAATAAGAAAAGATCTTGACTCCTAGAATATGGTTAAATTGATACATAAAGATTCACGAAGCAATTGATGTACGATGATTTTCATGATGCACGGTGATTATCACTGAAGAAAAACATATTGTTTTATTTGTTTTACTTTAATACTTGTTTTATTTTACATAAAACCTATATATATATATATATATATATATATAATAAGTAGTTAAGAGGTCTTACATTTGAACTTTACATGTCAAATATTTTAAAAATGAGAAAATTACCTAGATGGTCTAATCTTAAGTTGTATAACTAGATTTAGACATCTACATTATTTTTTACCCATTTAGTCAATGAATTCTTACCACCTAACTTATTAAATAAGAAATAAAATCATCCAGTCAAATTATGCCAAGTATCGATTGTGAGCTTCAATGCATATTAAAATTTTCAAATATTTATTTAAAGACATTGAAACCATGCCACTTTTTTGTTCCATGTCGAACTTTAAAAACCCGTCTAGAACTTAGAAATCATGACTCATGAGTCGTCTTCTATTTCTTCTTATTCTAACAACACTACTCTACTCATTTGTTGGAGACTCAAATATATTTGATGAAAAATATTATTTGGGCTCACTCGGTCACTCCACAATCATAATATTTTGTGGAATTCTTTTAAAGGATTAAAACACTAATGCGACACAAGTTTACGTCTCACGCCATGTATTACGCCCCAAAGCTCATACTTTTTAAAAGGCTAATTAATAACAATCTACTTGATTCATAATTTACTACAAAGAAGCTAATAGTGAGTTACGTGGTTATAAATATGTAGTACAAAACTTTAGCACATAATATCTAAATTTAATAGCACTATTACAGTGTATATTCATTTCTAAAAAGAAAATATAAGTAAAAGTTGATCTGCTAATATATACGAGTATATTTTTAAAAAAGAGACTATAAAACATGTTGAATATTATGCTTGCGACCTATAAATCCCCGATTAAACCTTCACTACTACAAATCTAAAATAATAAACGTAATATCTTAAACTTTGCATGCAAACTGATTTCAACTAAGGGCGCGTTTGGTTCACAGAATGTTTTTGGAAACTTTGCATGCAAACGGATTTCACCTAAGGGCGCGTTTAGTTCACAGAATGTTTTTGGAATGAATGGAATCTTTTGAAGGAATTGGAATCTGAAGGAATGGAATTTGACGGAATGTTTTTGATTTTTTGAAGCTTCATGTGAGGGACATAATGAAATTCCTTCCTCTATTCCAAGGAATGGAGATTCCATCAAATGAGGGAATGTTAACATTCCAACGGAATGTGATTCCTCCATCTTTAACCAACCAAACACGCCAAGGAATGAAATTCAATTCCAATTCCATCAAATTCTGTGAACCAAACGCGACCTAAAGCTCCATATACTTATGAAAAATCTTCAACAAGTGCAAGTATATATTGTAGTCTACTATTTAACACTTGGCATGATTTAATTGGATTATTTTTTTTTACTAAGTAAAAAATATTGTAGGTGTCTACATCTGAATATACACCTTAAATTCAGACCATTTAAGTAATTTTTCCTTTAAAAATTGTTAAAGAAAAAAGTCACGTATATTTAAATTAAAAACTTGATCTCTGTAATAACCTTGAATGAAAATTAATGAATGAAGTTTTTCTACTTGAATTACCAAATAATAACAAGCCTTTTTGATTCAGATGTACATGTCATAATTGAAATATTTTGATATTGTTTTCGACCATTTCCCTTGGCTAATTTTACGATGGGAAAATAATCCGTACTGCAACGCTTTACCTATCTTAGGTATTGTTATGTTAAAAAAAGTTACAATTTAAACCTTTCAATTTGATAAACATACAAAATCCCCCTAAATTTTACATAATCCTTCTCTAAATTTTACATAATTCCTATGCTTTATCTAAGATATGTACTGCATGTTTTACCTAACATTTTCCCTTTCAAGATATATATAAAGAAGTTTTCAATCTTAATTTATGTTATGAGATTAAAAAACATCTAGGTATTAGTGAATAAGAGAAAACACAAAGATTATAGTGTATCTTGTAAGTTATTTTATCAAACCAGTGTTAACTTCTTTCTTTCATCAATCTTAAATTCCAATAGTAATTATCTTGTTAGTCAGTGACGGCCCCGAGAATTTTAACACCCCGGCCGAGCAAAGAAAATTATGCCCCTCACTTTAACTAAATCCAAACATATAAATAACTTTTTTTTATAAATGATAACTAACATTATGACAAAAAATTATATATACATAATAAGATCATAATTTTAGAATTACATAACATAGTACTTACTTTATAGATGATAGCCTTAACACTCTTGTAACATATTATACATTTTATATATAATATATATAAAAAAATTTCAAAAATTTATGCCCTCTCAGAATTTATGTCCCGACCAAGAATCGGGTTTACACACCTTCTAGACCTCAGTTGTTAGTTATTTTATCAACCAATTTTTAACTTATTTCTTTCATCCACCATAAATTCCATTATTAGTATTATTCCAGATTTCCAGCACGTTCACATTATATATATTAATGACTACCACAACTAAGAGAAAAAAAAATAATTTTAACTATTGATCTAAGCCATTAAAATTCATAATCAAAACAATCTTAACCCTTAAAATTAAAAAGTCAAATTCAAGAGTCAATCTATTTTTATACAGAGTAACTTAAAAGTTAATTGATCTAAAAGTTAATTGATTTCTACAATCAATTTTGCTAGCCTTGCTTCTTAGAAGTTATAGTAGTGGTATTCTTTTTACTAATAGTCGTATCCTTTTCTCAATAGTTTTATTTTTTTATTTTTTATTTTTTTGATTTATAGGGTGTATATTTTAGTGTTGTATTATTTCGTATTATAGCTGCTTGATGTTTGTGATTTCTTTATGTATCTGATTTTATATTTGGTTTGGTTATTTTAGCGTTCATGATTTCTTGTAAGGATTTACGTTTTTTGTTTTGTTTTATTTGTTAGTTTAATTTTGAAGATATAAAAGGTATTGATTAACAATTCAAGAGGGTTGAAAAATGAAGATGAAGATTTGACGATTACAAAAACCCATTGTTATGATCCTAATTTTTTGAATTTCATATTTGTCAAAAAATTCAAACGATCCTTCAAAGGAAGCATTCATTATTTTAAGATATGTTATATATGTTTCTTTTTCTATCTTCTTCTTTAGCTAAATATGGTACTTTACGTGTGTGCACCTTATTTTTTTTTGTAGGAACATTGCATTTCGGTCCTACATTCCTGTTATTTCCTTCAACAAACACACTTTTTGGAGGTATGTAAACAACAATATTGGCTTTAATTTACATAGATCGTGTATTCTATATGGTTTGCATTTTAGCTTCGTGGTTACTTTTTGTTGCTTTCTTTAATTACATATATGTTGTGACATTATATGTCAAAAGAGACTCTCTTAGATCAATTCATTTTTTTTATTTAAGTGTTGAAATTGCCACCTCTGCTTAGATTTATGATGTACATCAATGCTTGATTAGATATGAAGATTGCTGAGCTGATGAAACAATACTGCCATTTGTAACAACTTAAAATAAGTTCGAGTGGCAGGTTAGTGTTATTCTTTAGCAACATGTTTTACATTGAGTCATTGACTTCAGTTTCATGAGAAGATAGAGGCTTTATTTGAAGTGTTTGAAAACACCATATTAGGTAGGGAGTATGTAGTTTTTTCCATATTGTTGTCCAATACTATCTCTATATGGTGTTATATTCTTGAATTTAAATTAAATATTAAATAGTGACATAGTGGTACATTTTGATATTTGGTGGGGCAACCTCTTTTAAATATTGCTTGATTTGTTTTCTATGATAGAATTTTCATTGATTTTTTGTCAAAATATAATATTAACATGGTTTATAACAGATTTAAGTTCAACAAATATCTAGAGTTCTAAATATATATCATTTAGTTACAAAGGTGCAAATACTATGTAATATTTGTGTTTACAAAGTAACTTTATTATAAATGTAGTAATGCAATAACGATACTAATTTGTTGTTGACTTTTATAGTTTGGGAGTGAAAAAGATGTGAGTGGTTGCTTAGACAAATGAAGCTCATTTAAGGTACAAGATGGGAGGTGTTTAAGACTTTAAGGTATTACTTATATACATCATGCTTATTAAGCAACAGTGGTTAGAGTATTTTTCATAAAGTGTTTTTCTTTTAGGGTTCTCAAGTTCAAATCGCATTACATGTGATGATGGAGCCTCAGCAACGTTATATCCATCTAACACATGGGGCAAACCTTTAAGGCATTACGAGGAGTCGAACTGACATGGCGCATCCATATGGCGAGTATCAACAATTTATCCAATGCTGCTTTTCAAAAAAGTACATGTCTTCGATCGTTTAGCCCTTGCTATATATGTCTGCTATGAATCATCACATCATCGTATTGCAAAACTATTCGGTTTTGCACATTGGATTTGGAAGTGCCTTACAAGCAAAATTGCATAATCCAAATGGACCAACCACGATTATTTATCATATTGGTTTTAAAATTGTAATTTTATCTTCTTTTAGCTTAAGTGATTGCAATACATGAGTTGTAATTTGGTTCATGAACGACCAAATGGTAGACAGACAAAGCCTTAAAGGGTTAGTATTGATATATGTAGTTATTTCAATCTAGCATGATTGGACTCGAGAATTGAAACATGTTAAATACAATCTATTTCATTTGGGTTTTTATGTAGTCTTTCTTTCATACGGATTTCTATGTTGTCTTATAAATAAAAGTTGAATGTTTACACTTTTTGTTATAAATAAACATGTTTCGTGTGCTTATAAGTGTGTATATATTATTTGTAACCCGGTCAATGACCGGGTATTGATCTAGTTTAACATGGTGAGGTGAACTTAATTGTAAAATCCAATGTTTTAAAAACCGGTATTTTAGTTATACTGGCGTGGAAAATTTTTTCGGTATTACTGGTATTATCGGTAATACCGGAAATACCGGCCGGTACGACTATTTTTAATTTATTATATTTTTTTGTGTAAAAATCTTACAAAACTTATTACAATTTAACAAAAATAGTCAAAATGCAATTATAATTTACTCAAAAATAATACCAAATATGTATTTCATAACAAAATATAGGTTTTAAAGTTCACAAGTAACAAAAAATAACATTAAAGTATCATAAAAATAATTTTTTTAAAAAATCAAAATTTATTTTTTGAAAATACCGGTATGGTAATACCGGAAAATACCGACCGGTATTGAATAGTGAAAATACCGAACTTAAAATACCGCCGTGGTCTCCGGTACCGGTAATACCGGCCGATATTTACAGGTATTTAAAACATTGGTAAAATCACAAAACGATGTCGTCTTGTTCTTTTCTTGACTTTTGCCAGCCGCCTCCTTACTTTTTTAAATCCTAATCCTCAAATAACAACATATTTGTTTTCTTCCAAACCCATTTATCAAAACTTCAAATTAATTCCTTACTTTTTTTCTCACATAAATACAAAACCATAAATTTAAATATACAAACCTTATTTATTTATTTATTTGTGTGACTGCATTCTACGTGTGATAACTTCTCACCGTCCAAAGCCAAACAACTCAACTTTTTTTTTATAATTTTTTTTATTTATATTTATTTTTCAGTTTTTTTTCATTTATTTTTTTTTTTCAAATTGTTGAACACCTAGCTCACAAATCCAAAATTAATTGAAACTTTATAAAAGCCTACGTCAAATCTTTAAAAAGTTTTGAACTTCTTACAACACCCACACCAAATTTTCTGAAAAGCTGTTAAATATTTAAAAACCCACATCAAATTTGTTAAAAAGTTTTGAACTTTATAAAAACCCACATCAAATCTTGAAAAATTTTGTGAAATTTTTAAAAACCCACAAAAAATTTTGGATTTTTTTTTTTAAATAAATATTTTTTTGGATGGAAAATGGAAATTATAGTGGGGGTGGAGGTAGTGGTGGTGGTGGTGAGAAACAGAGCCAACGTCTGCCCCTTTCAGATGTGGTGTCTGATTGTGTAAGAAGATGGTTTCAAGATACACTTAAAGAAGCAAAATCAGGGGATCTGTCTATGCAGGTTTTGGTTGCTCAGATGTATTCTAATGGTTATGGGATTCCTAAAGATCATCAAAAGGTTTGATCTTGACTTCTTAAAAGTTTGTTTTTATATAAGAATATGAATGATGATGGAATTAGGATACTGAGGCTTATTTGTAATTTATATAAAAAAGAAAGATTTATTGTTTTGACTTTTTTTAGGATGATTAGAGGACAAATAGATTGGTGTGTAGGTATTTTTGACTTTTATTCTTGTTTGGAATCACTTTTTGAAAGGATATATATCTGTTTACTGTTTTTTGCTAAATATAGTTTTTGTGGGTTGACATACATGAGCATTCTCAAGAAGCATAAGTAGTTTGAAGTGTTTGGCTATTAAGTGCGTTTTGGCCGTTTAAGGGAAAACTAAACCTAGTTTAAAAGCCAGGTGAATGCTGCTTATTGTGAATACAAGTTTTACGCCGTAAGCACTTAATGTATATGTTATGAGGTTGTTCATTTTTTCTTGAATAATAATGAAGCATGAGGAGTTTTTGTTAGTTTTGAATGTAATATCACTATGTGCTGTTGGATAACTGATGATTTTATAAGTATTGCTTGTCATCTAGGAGGCATTCTGATTTGCATTTTGGTATGTATTATTTGATCAATTGTAATTTCTAGTCCCAGTTGCTAGAATTTAGTATTTAGAAACACATATTTTGCTAAAGGGTCAAGTAGTCAGTTTTTGGATAACCAGTTTGTCATGGACAGACCTAAGCACAAATATGGTTTCTAATTTTGGGTGTCCTGCATTAGTAGCTTTTTTAGCTAAGTTTTAAACCTAAACTTTCTATTTTCCATTGTTATTGCAAAAAGAATTGATACTCGTTTACTGCTTCTCAGGGTGCTTAAAATTTTTGATTAGTTGAGCAATACTCAACACTTTACTTGAACTATGTCCCTAAGCATATGTTACTATCTCACAGAGCAGAGGTATTTGTGTCATGTTTTATGTAATATACATGTGTTATCTTATGGATACTGCATGACAACATCCAAGTACACTCTGATTATTGTGTGTATTAATTTTATTAAGTGTTCTCCTTCCTGTTGGCTTATTCAGCTTCTGACAAGTCCTATATTTCATTTTTTTCTTTTTACTGATTCTTGTTATGTTTATTATCTTGTCACAATCTTGCCTTAGAGATACGTTTTTCTTTATCAATATTTAGAATAGGTCTAGAAGACTTTTTTTATATAAAGAAAAGGGTTAGAGATACTTTTTGATTTGGATTTCGTTTGTTAATTCACAACTTGTGCCAGGCAAAAATCTGGATGACAAGAGCTGCTAGAATCCGATCTTCAGTTTGGAAAGTTAGCGACAAACGTCCAGGTTATCCTCTCTCTCTCTCTCCTCCTCTCCTTGTTCCGAGAGTAATTATGTGCGAGTAGTAGATAACCCGATAAGATACCTGCAAATTCTGCAATAAAGCGGTTATAGAAGTTTGATAGTTCAAGGAATAGAAAGTTGAATGACTAAAACAGTCATTTTCATGAAAGAAAGGGAGGCGTTCTGTGGGTATCTTAATTTAGGTAAAAAGAATGGACTCTGTTTCAACTAGTATTAGGCTGATTCTTTGACCCGAGTTATTCGAGAATCAATCCTAAAACGGAGACCGGAATATCCCTTAAGTGTTCTTTTGTGTGTTATGTGCCAGATATAGTTGTCACTGATCCATTCCCAATTCACTATTCAGGTTATAATGCAAGTGATTCTGACTCAGAAGAGTTGCTGGATGACTCTTGATAGGATGAAAAGGTATTGCTTCCGAATTTGATTTTGAATGTTCTCATCGTTATGTATTTCATCTGTTCTTATTGGGCTAAAATGCTTCATCTGGTATGCAAATTGACTCTCATCACTTTTCTACGTGTTTACTGGAATAGTTGATCAATACTACGGGCTTATTCATAGAATAATTGTCACACATTGTATGAGAAGCACCTATGACCTACCCAAATACTTATCTATCACCTAAAAAGTGCATCAAAAGCTTGACGTTCTGTGCCAAATAAATTACTTTTTTGGTACATAGGGAGTATTTTTTTTGGGTAAAAGTACATAGGGAGTATTGAGTATATTGTTTTGGTTTCAGCTTTTAGCTTTATGTAATCAGGGTTCACAGGGGTAGGCCATGTGCAGAAAATAAGCACAAAGATGATGAAGTGCTAATGTTTACTCAAGTTATAATAAGAAGGAAATAGTAAAGATGATAACTGGTTTTGTTGTATCACTGCTGATCTTAATCAATTGATATCTAGATGATGCAAGTTAGGTGTTCTCTTTTTTGGCACGTAGGAAGAGTATTGCTTCCCAAACCCTTCTTCATATGCAGCTTCCCCATTCCTGATGCCTATTTACCCTCTGTAGGGCTCTACTAGCGCCCGCGTCTTAGTCTTCTGGAACAATTTCTTTTCTTCTAGTGGTCTCTGTCGTCAGAAATTCTGTTCTTTAAATGGATCTCCTTCCCGGGAATCCTTTTTCAGGTAACGGCATTGGCTATCGGTCTGTCGTCTTTCCATTCTTGAGCATGCTCTCTAACATCACATACGAGATTGTTTGTCTGGTTTTTCTCACTCCTTAAGGAAATGTCTCTTCCGAGTCTTTTCTCACTTGCTTTCCTAAGATAGTTACATTTTTACTTATACGTGGTGTGGCTGCGACTTATATGATCCTCAACTAGCTTTTACTCTCTTGTTCGACAGCTTTTACTCTCTTGTTATTTATTTTGCCCTTCATAGACATTAGTTACTTCCAAACTAGCTGTATTTCATGGTTTAAGTGCTGTTCGTTTCTTGGATATATAATTCGAATGCAAGTCTAGATTCCTTCATCTTTAAATGAAAGTTATTAAGTTCTGTTGGTAAGTCACTTCACAAATGTGGGAAAAGATTAGAAAAACATGTTGAAACACGTACCCCCGTGTAGAAAAATTAATAGCTTTGTGTCGAAGTTCTGTACTTGGTCTTCAGAAAGTCAAAAATGTAATATATTTGTTTGTTTTTTCCTCAGTTATTTGTCATCTATTTTATATATACGTTTTAAATGTGCATTAATTCCCTCTATAATATTGATAATAACTTGATATAACTTTTAAGGCTTATAGAGGTTGTCATGGTTGTGGATGGGTAATTGTAAATATAAGGAAGATGGCTTGTTACTAACAATGTAGTAAAATAGAAGTAACGAAGGAATATTAAGAATATGGAAAATGGTGAAGAAGTGACGCACTGACCTAACAACCTCTAATTTTTAATGCAAAGGCCAGTCGTTGCATACTTGCATACAGGCAGGTTGGCTGGGTTAAAAAGTTAATTTTTTATATATGTGTGGTTGGGGTAGTTCGACATGTCAGATACTTTTTTGTCCATTATTTCAAGTTTTTAGACAGATCGTGAAATTGAAATAGAGCGATCCAGGTAAACATTTGAAAATTCTTGTAACTTTTAACCTGTTTTATTTGGTCAGCAAATTTGCCTCATTTCCCCTTTAGCCACTTCTGAAATTGACTTGAACCCCTTGAGATAATATATAACCCAAATCTACCCATTTTTTTGCTCGTGGGCTGCAGTAAAAAAATCTAACAAAAACATATCCAAATCTTCTCATCTATCAAAAATGGAGGCAAGTATTGCTGGGGCCTTCTTTGGTGTTTAATGTTTTGTTGAGCAGTTCTAGACTTCTAGGTGTGGATATTCTTTTCGGGCTATTCGCCTATTCATGAATATTACTTTCTGTAGTCTCAATGCTTCCACTCCTTTGTTATTTCGCCCTACCCTGTAGTAATTTTTTGTATAACTGATAGACTAATGTAACTGCAAAGGCTTAACCTTGGACTTGAGGATTGTAAAGTTCCATTTGGGTGTATCTTGTCATATCTTCTAACAAAGAAGTCAAACTATATAATATACAATATATAATGCATATGTGTTGCAACTTTTTAAATGGACCATGGATATAAGAAGTGGCATGAAAAGATTAGAACATTTAAGAAAATGGTTTTGTCAAACATTTAGGTCAGAACCAATCCTTTAAATGTACGGATATTGTGACTTAAATGCTTCGTGAGCGTATAGTACCCCTAGTAAGTGACGCGATAATTAGTTATGAACGGGGAAACGGCAAGAAGTTTTAATGTACCCGATATTGAGTTTAACAATTAACACCAACAAAGAAACTATAATAATGATGTAATCAGTATATATAAACATATTCATGATACTAAACTCATATGCTGCGGTTTCTTTTGCAGGGCTCTTGGATTGTTCTTCTAATCATCATTAGTACGAAATTGCACTTGGATTTTTGATGCATATTTCGTGTTCACATTATGCTGTTTGTTTTTGCTTTAAAAACCTTTTGTACATTTGACAGGCCTCTCCTGGTTTAGTTCGTGTAGAAACAACTTTGCTTTTCTTTTCTTGTTTGCCAATGAACAGTTTGTGAATCTTTAGCTCATATGATTTCTCTTGGACTTGAACGAAATTGGATTGAAGTCCGTCCTACCAGTTTTTTTTTTTTTTACTTTTATCTTTTTATGTTTTCAGAATCTCTCATTTTCCTATAAACCTGCAACACTGCATGGTGGAGGTTTCTTTTCCATTCTGGTCAATTTACAGGGGGCAATTCTGTAGATGTAGCCACATCTGTATATAATATTTGTTTAAGCTCCAGTTGGTTTCTTATATCAAGTAATTTATATATATGGTCGCTGTTTATCATTTTTTTTGTGTGCTTCGTTCATCTTAGAAAGATAGTTACCATACATATATTTGATCTTTAAAACCTTATTTTGTTGCAAGGATGTCCCTCTTCTACATAAAATGACAAATGCTATTATCATCTTAGGTGTTTTTGATGTATTCTGAAATCTGAACAGCTTCATGTACAAATGTGTAAACCAACTTTGTCATTGAACAAGTGAAACTATTCCATTCATAGTAGTTGATATTGATATGATGTGAATTTTAAGTTAAAGGCCTTACTCTTTAGCCCCTCATGTTCCCTGTTATTTGGTTATGGCACCACACAAAACCAATTCTAAGCCTTGTTTAGTAGATTTTAGATTGTGATAATGAAAGCCCGACTAACCCGACTCAAATGGTCCTTACTAATCAACGTGACCGAACCACACCCTAAGCTTGGTAGTTATCTCAATTCTATCCAACTGTTATGCAAAAGTGCGAAACTATTCTTGTTAAAGCCAGACACTTCAGTTTTGATTGGGTTAATAGCCAAATAGTAAAAAAAATTATTTCACGAGGGCTTGGATTTGGGAGACCAAGGTTTTTAGAAGACAAGATTAATTCTCGTGCCTTTAGATGGATCTATACCCTTCGTTGTGATATTCGATTTGCAATTTTCAAAAAAAAATGCTTTTTTTTTTCTACAAATTTCTAGGTTAATAACCTTAAATACGTAAAGCAGACAGTACTATTATTGATTTTAAACTTTTAACATATTATCGTTTTAAACCCTCCTTTTTCTTCTCTTTCTAATTAATCCTTAAAGTTTTAATAAAGTTTTAATCAAAATGGTCATGCCGTTTGTCTCATCATATATGTCCACTTGTTTGTCTTATATAAATGTCCATCTCAAAATTAATTTTTATCATTTTATCATTCATACACATACATATACATATTATCTGCCACCTAAATTTTTACTCTAACTGTTAGGCAATAAATCACTTAAAACATTATTTTAAAGTAAAAACATTTATTTTGAAACGTTAAAAATATCCTATTGGCAATGTTTTTTTCTATATGACTTTAGAAAAACACTAAATTTATATATAGTTATTAAAGGAAAACATTATATATGATGTTATTGACATCAATTTCTTGAATTTTAAAGTTTCTAAAAAAAATATCATCTAACTAGATGATACATCATATATAACTTATCCCCAATACTTAATCTTCACTAATAAAACTTGTAGGTTAATTGGCCCGCATTGGAGTTGGCCCAATTTTTATTTATTATTGAAGATTAGTTTTAAATAAAGCCCAAACACCCATATGATATGAAATGAATGGCTATTCCTTTTCCTGAAAAAAAGTACCTAGTAAAAACATCAACATAAATGATCATAAGAAAAGTGACAAGTAAACTTGGAGATAAAATTGCCAAACAACAGGAGGTATATGTATAATCTTTATACACTTTTAAGTTTTTAACTGTCTTACATTATAATTCAAGTTTGTATTTTTCTATGTGGGTATGTTTGCATGGATGAGATATTAATTAAGGATACAGTAATTAGTTCATTTTTAGTACTTGCATTACATAAAAATAGGGAATCTTGTACTTGAATGATTATTTGGGAATGTGGGTGTAGTCTAGCCTATCTGGTTCCGGATAGGGGGGCATTTCGAAGTATTTGGGGTTAAAATGTTTTTAATGAACTTGAATGTTTATTTGGGATTTTATTTTTGTAAGTTATTTTGTGTGTGTGTGTGTGTGTGTGCTGTTGACTAGTAATGCTTTTTTTTTTTGTTCCTTAAACCAATGCGCGTGTAAATTGTTTATATTTCACATATTTAGGCTGGACGTTGTTCTGATCTGTACCTTTGGGTATGGGTAATGACCGTTTACATCTTTATGTCACAAGCCAATAGCCATGGGATTGGGTATTTTCGTCGTTGAATATGCTGTGTAGGCTCATTTAAGCTATGTCGTTTATGTCACATCCAAGTTATGTTTAATCCCGTTGGTGTAGGCTCATTTAAGCTGTGTTATCTAGGCTTCGAAAACGGCTGAAACTAAATAGGAATAGGATTGAGCTTGGCTTAGATAGTGAAATGAGCTAGCCCACCTGGGTTGGGCTCACTGATTGTTTTGACAACTTGGTTCATAAGTGAACTTGTCTCTAGTCGACATTTGTATCTTTAAGTTGTAATATTGTGATCTTTCTCTTTTCAGGCTGTGACAAGGCAGTTCATCACGAGTGGGTATGAGCATTTAGATGTAATGGTTTTTACTGAGCTGGAGTTGCAACACCACCAACAGCCGGAGAAGCTATACAGGTCAACTCGTTCAGGAAAGGTAATGATACAATTGTTATCTGTTCATGTATCATATGTTCAATTTTGTCCTAATTCTTCCCTATTTTTTCAGGATTATCAGAGTGAATCAGTTAAAGCAGCAGAAGATTCTACGACCGTAGGATATAAGCATATAGAAGCAGGTGAAAAGTCATACCACGGAGTAAATTTAGATCTCAGCACTTTAGATAATACAGCCCTTAATATCGCTTTTTTTGTTTGATTGGTATTTGCTCCTTTATGAAAATTAGGAACCAGATTGTCTGGAGCATGTTGCCAATATGAAGTGGAGAATGCCACTGATGAAACTTTGGCCAAGGCTGCATCTATATACGGGGATGCACGTGAACACGTGGATAGGGAGCAAGAAGATTTCACCAAACTCTTAATTTCACAGGTTATCTGATCTATTCTAATCTATTACAATTATGTTATAAGCTATACATCATGTTCCCTGGGTATAAAGTGATATTAAATGTGAACCTCGAAAAAGGATGTACGCTCAAGTCCTAGTTATGTAAATATAGAGGATGAACACCTCCTTCCCTGTCGAGAACAACTACATCATCAAGAAGATCCTATCTCTACATCTCTTATGATTTCTCTATTTGTAGGCCACTTCTTAGCCAGATGGTGTGTCAGGTGTTTCTCTCTTCTCTCTTTCTGTATATAGATATAGATACATATGTACATGTATATAAAAGAGATACATCCATGTATATATATGTTCTCACATATATTTGTGTTAAGCTGTTCTCATTGACATGTTTACATACATATAGATACATAAGTTGTTCTGTCGACCAAAAATTTTCAGAGATAATAGAAGTCTTTATAAGCTCACATTGGCACATGCCAATGGGGTTGGTGACCCATTGGTAAGGTCTTTGACCTTGGGAGGATCTACCTGGGTTCGAGTCCCACTTCTCACATTTGTGGGGGTGGATTAATATGGTGGTTTTCAAGAGTCCTGGTTTCTAGGCATATGTGTAATTTAAGAGTAGGAGTAGAGTAGATTGCCGTTCCCAAAAAAAAGCTGACATTGGCACATGTCAAGAATTAATGAAAAATTGTGTATGTTAGGGATGGTCCTTGTAACTTTTGAAAGCTAGGGATAAACATTGTTATTTCCTGCAAACAACGCGGACCATCCGTGTTGCGAAAAAAGTTAAGGAATTGAAACGATAAATGTTGGAAGTCTGAAAAAAACACTTATCGATCCACACATGTTATCTCGAAATTGAAAAACAAAAAGGAAAAAAGAAAGTTTTGCCCAATATGTATAAAATAATAATACCAGCTACAATGTCATTTTTTATGTTGGAAGTATATGCAGGGAATAGAAGCCATTTAATATTATCCTCTTCAAGTACGTATATATGTCCATGCAAATTTGATCAAAAAGAGAATAACAGATAGATATACACAAAATATACAATACACATCCATATCTAGTGAGAAAGATATAGAGAGAAATGGATGAGCACCTCCTTGCCCATCAAGAACACCACCATCATCAAGAAAATCCTATCCCTACATCTCTTCTAATTTCTCTATATGTTGGCCACTTCTTAGCCAGATGGGGTGCCAGGTGTCTCTCTTCTCTTACTATCTTTCTATATATAGATATACATACATACATGTATATAAAAGAATTACATACATGTGTATGTGTATGAGTGTATCTCACTCTCTATGTGCCTAGACATTCTTACATATGTTTGTGTTCATTAAAAAGTCTACACACATATATAAACACATGGTTTGAAGGTCAAAATAATCGACAGGGTTCAGTTGAACTCACTAAACAAATTTATCAATTTATCTTATTGATATGTACACTTAATTTGCAGTATGGATCAATATTAGTTATATATCATATACTTTGAGTTAAAGAGTTGTACAATATGAATTTTGTTGGATTGATTTTTTAACATATCTTTTTTATGGATTTAAATAGGATGTGGGAGTTTTCGGTCGGGTTGTATATGATAAACATTTGGCCCGATTCATTGCTTATGGCTGCAGCCTATGGGGTGGTCGAATCAGCATCGACCACCTTATTTGGTCCCCTCGTCGGCCAATGGATTGACAACTCCTCGTATCCCAAGGTTGAATCATATTCATTCTGTTACATGTTTGTTTTTAAATCTTAATAAACATTAGATTTGGGATTAAAAACACAGCCCTGTTTCTATAATATGTTTTAAGAGTAATATATCAACCCAAAAAGCTTACATCTTGTCAAGCATTTGTAGATGTATTTTAACTAAAGCAACAGTGCTGATTGCTTGAAAATCATATGCTATAATGCTTATATGTATTGTTAATTGGATATATTACAAATTTACAATGGATCCGTTAACCAAAACAACTATACCCAGTTCTGCCAAGGGTGAGGTATGGGAGGGTGTGATGTAGACAACCATTACCTCTACCCGAGGGTGGAGAAACTGCCTTCCAGAAGGACCTCCGGCATCTGTAACCTAAGAATAACCTTTTTTGAAGTCTGATTGAGGTATAACAAATTGTTAAATGGGCAAAAACATATTACTAGCTAGTAAAACTTTTTGGGTCATGACCAACAATGAGGTGGATATGACACCACCTACTCCTCTAAATATTTGTATGCTTGTGAAAACCACTATAGTTTCTACATCATATTCTCTAAATTTGTTCTTGTCTTATTTAAAGCTAAGTCTTACATTGTCATCGTGCTTCTTATTGATATTTTTGGTTTCATATGTATAAGTTTCGAACTTTGACCTAAATTATGCTTAGCCTATTTGTTAAATAGCTGATTGGGGTGCATATGCATATATTTACCATAAAAAAAGTCTATTAGTTTTCTCAAGTAAAAAAGGAAGTTCAACTGAATACATACTGATAATTTTTAATGATAATAATATTACTTTAAAGATTCCCAGATCCACCACTACACCATTAGCTTACATTTGTTTCTGAATAGCAAACTTACACACCACTTGTTATTGTCTCAGTTGAGATTTGAACCAACACCTGTTTAGTTAGTAAGTCATCAAAGATACAATTTAATGAAGCTAAGTAAGAGGCCTCTTGGTCTATATCCTAGATCCTTAATATGGCCTTACATTGGTTTATAAATTGTGGCTCTAGAAAGTTGATAAAAGGCATTTTATACGCCATGATCTTCTAACTCTTTTTATTTGGTAGGTTCTAAAATTTTGGCTATCAACACAAAACCTCTCATTTATCCTTGCGGGAGTCTCAGTGGTCGGACTTTTAATCTCTCCGGACTTGCGGTTCACCAATGTCACTGTATTTTATTTACTCGTTGTGTTGACCAATCTATCTGGAGCAGTTGCTGTTCTTTCAACTCTTGCGGGAACCATCTTGATAGAAAGAGAATGGTACATGTTTCACTCTAAAGACTTTCACTTTTGAACTCAAACCGCCCCATTGCAACCCTTAAGGAATGCTTAATTAAGTAAACTTATATAGAAACCCAATGACCACTTGTCTAGAGATGAATAAAACTCTTATATGACATTGATTTCAAATCTTGACAGGGTTGTGGTAATATCAGAAGGGCATTCTGCAAACTTGCTAACAAAGTTGAATTCCAGAATCCGTAGAATAGATCTAATAAGCAAACTATTTGCTCCAGTCGTCACAGGATTCATCATTAGTTTCGTGTCAATGATTGCTTCAGCCGTCAGTTTAGCAATCTTCAACATACTATCGGTTTTCTTGCAGTATTGGCTCTTAAACTCTGTATACAAAGGGATCCCAGCTCTAACAGAAAGCAGCCGCAAGCGGGGTCTTAAATGCACCAGACCAAATGATCAAGAAGAAGGCCCATCTACTTCTCATGACCCAACTAGCCGACATCAGGATACGTATGATCGTTTAGAAGATGTTTGTTCTTGTAACCCGATGGTTTATCAATTGGTTAAATGGGTATCTGATAGTTCATTTATTCGTGCTTGGCGAGTTTATCTGCAACAAGATGTTGTTCTACCAGGATTATCTCTAGCTTTACTCTATTTTACAGTTCTCAGGTGTGTTTCTTTATCTTTTTTTTTTTCCGAATAATTTCCATTCATTTGGAATCAGCCAAAACTTCTAACTAATAAGTATGGTTAGAAAGAGTGATCTTGACTAATTGTGAGTATATGACTCTGAAAAGCATCCTTTAATATTGCAATATCTACTGGCGAGAATAGTTTATTATCGAAACTGTAGAGGTGGCAAAATGGGTAGTTGCACGGGTTGGATAAGGGTCTGAGTGAGTTCAGGATGACACCGTTGGATAACTGTAGAGCTGGGTTGACTTGCATTTAATCTGCAAAAGTATTAACAAAACATTTGTGCAACTTTCAACCCATTTGACATGTTCCTTTTTGTTAAAGTTTTTGGTTTGATCAGGATGACCTGTTACGCAATCTACATTAACATCAACCGATTGATTAATAAGTATATGTGTCGAAATTGCCGTATCTATTGAAAAGTACAATAGTTAAAATTATCCACATCTTATTCACTAGATTCAATAATTGTATAATATCAAACAGTTTTGGGACTTTGATGACTGCAACTTTGGAATGGGATGGAATTCCAGCATACATTATTGGAATGGGCAGAGGAATAAGTGCAATAGTTGGTATTTCGGCCACATTTGTGTACCCTTCTATGGAGACTCGAATATCGACACTTCGAACAGGACTTTGGTCAATCTGGTCACAGGTATGGTTGAACTTGTTAATAAAAGTGTCTCTTCTTTGTGTAGAAAAGGGGCATTAGTCTATCGCTAATGGGTCAAATGAGTAATTTCAAAAAATTCTCTAAAACAGAAACAAGTCCAAAAAGTTGAACCATTTAACAATACTGTAACAGATAACAGGTAAAAAAAGTTAGTAGGTCATCTGGACCTGAATGACCTGCCCTAAAAGTTTGCGTTTTTTTTATATCTGAACCTGTATTGACTGTTACCTGACCCACCCATTTATTACTTATAGTAACAGCTAAATTGATATATCAAAGATTTATGTTGTTAATGTGAAGTGGACTTGCCTCTTGGTGTGTGTTGGTTCAATATGGGTTAAAAACAACACGGCATCGGCATACTTGTTGATGGCTGGAGTAGCAGTGTCACGTCTGGGCCTATGGGTGTTTGATCTATCAGTCATTCAACAAATGCAGGTGATCTAAAAGTCCGCAATCATAATCAAGAAACGAATCTTGATTTATGTATCTTAATGCTAGCTTTGCTTCTGAAACAGGACCAAGTTTCTGAATCTGATAGAGCTGTTGTTGGAGGCGTTCAAAACTCGATTCAGTCTTTCTGGGATTTGATGACGTATATTATGGGGTTGATTATCTCCAATCCACAGGTACTTTTTATTCGTTTTATGACAGGTGGCAAGATAGATAAGTTGGGGACATGGGTCAAAACATGTTCTGTTTGAGACGCGACATTTTATGGTGTGTGCGGGTTGATATGCCTAGGCCTGTTAAAATTTTTAGTTTTGAACTACTAAATTTGAAGTTATAATATCCTTACAATGATAGACCAAGTATATAACGGATATAAGAGGTTTTATGCAGAAAAATACGCCTTGGGCGACTTTCAACCCATTTGACCCATTTCTTTTTTTTGCTATTTGTCTTATTGGAACCCATTTTACTTGTTTTAAATAAAACACGCAAGTTTCCAAATTCTTAAATTATTGAGCTGAGCTGAGCTTACAATATCCTATCACTTCTTTTTTATATTTATATCATGGGACCATTCTTTTTGCTCATGTCAAAAGATGAGACTTAGCAGTCATTTCTTTTTTTTTTTTTTCTGCCTTCACCATATATAACAGTAAACTTGCTGAAATTTTGTATGGAGTACATTTTAGAGATCATAAATAATACCTTTCTTGTTATGTCTTGGTGATTTTATATATTGACGGTTTTTATGCTTTTAGGATTTCTGGAAGTTAATCTTGGTTTCGTTCGGGTTGGTAACCATAGCAGCAATTATGTATAGTATGCACATATATCGAGTTAGGAAACACTTTTTTCACTTTGAGAAGTTTCTCTTGTGGTTTCATTAATTTGTAATAATCATCAATTGTAACAAAAATTCTTAGCAACATGAGAAAAGATACATCAGTTCAGTACAACGATATTTGATTGTGGATTCAACATCAACATATCACCATGTAACAACATTCTAAATGTACACATTTGATGTGCTATCAAGATACAATTTTGTTCAACAGACATAATTAGTCACACCAAGATATAAACACAGAAAATCACATTCATGAACAGCATAAGGTGAGAACTAGATCAAAGGCATGCAGACAAGCTCTAAGAATACCTTCATGCGTTCAAGTTCTTCAATAGGTGCATCTCGGTTGTTTTCTAGTGATTCAATTGTTTCAGCAATGGCATTTTCCATTTTCTTTACGATCCCGGGTTGCAAGTTTTTCGTGATGCTGTATTCATTGATCTTATTCTTCATTTTGTATATGCTATTCTCTAATGCATTGTATGCATCCATTTTCTTTTTGAATTCTTGGTCTTCAAGTTTGTACTTCTCTGCATCTTTTATCATCTTTTCAATCTCTTTCTTGGACAGTCTTCCATTTTCATTTCGTATTATGAGTTTCTCCGACTCACCAGTGGATAATACCTCAGCCGTGACTGTGAGGATACCATTGACATCGACTTCTAAGCATTGCTTGATTTGTGAAACTCCTTTGGGTGCAGGTGGTATTCCATAGACATTGAACTTCCCTAGGAAATGGTTATCAGTAGATCTGGCTCTTTCACCTTGGTATACCTTGATACTAATTGCAGACTGATTTTCATTATTTGTAACATAGATTTTGGCCTTCTTTGTTGGTACCGGAGTGTTTCGTGGGATCAGAACATTCATTTCTTTCCCGGTTGTCTCTACACCGAGTGATAAGGGAGTGACGTCTGACAATGACAGGTCCTGAAATGTTGTATCATCATCATCAGTTAACTTTGCAGCCATCATTGCTGCACCACATGCAATAGCTTCATCAGGATTGACGTTCTTGCATAGTTCCCTGCCGTCGAAAAATTCCTGCAACATACACTGGATCTTAGGTATCCTAGTCGAGCCACCGACAAGAATAATCTCATCTACACTAGATTTTTCAACACTTGCATCATGTAAACATTTCTCCACTATCTGAATGCATTCATTGAATGAATCCATGTTCAGCTCTTCAAATTTAGCGCGAGTAAACTTCATAGAAAAGTCGATTCCCGCATGTAAGCAATCCAAGTCGATTGTGGTCTGAGTAGTACTTGAGAGAATCCTTTTCACTTTCTCACAAGCATATCTCAACCTCCCCAATGCCCGTTGGTTCCCCGTCAAGTCTACATCATATTTTCTTTTAAATTCCCGCACACAGTGATTCACCATGCGGTTATCAAAATCCTCACCTCCCAGATGAGTGTTGCCAGCAACCGCTTTCACTTCAAAGATACCCCCTTCTTCAATTGTCGATAAAGAGACATCAAAAGTGCCTCCACCCAAATCAAAGATGAGGACTTTTATCTTGCCAATAATAGAAGCGTTATTATCCAAACCATACGCGATTGCAGCTGCTGTAGGCTCATTGATGATGCGGATGACATTTAAACCAGCGATGATTCCAGCTTCCTTTGTTGCTTGACGTTGAGAGTTATTGAAATAAGCAGGCACCGTTATCACCGCATTTTTCACAACTTTTCCAAGGTATGCCTCAGCTATTTCTTTCATCTTACTAAGAACCATTGACGAAATCTCTTCGGCAAAAAATTCCTTCTCTTGACCTTTGTAGGAGACAACAATCTTTGGTGTGTCGCTAGGCCCTTGTCTGACCTTGAAAGGCCACCACTTCATGTCTTCCTGCACCATGGAATCACTGTACTTTCTTCCAATCAATCTCTTAGCATCTGCAAATTCAATTAAGGATTGATTATGTAAATATATAAACAGCAATAAGTAGTCCTTGTTTCCCACAAAATTTTTGTTTTCCCTTAAGTTAGTTATTATACATTACTGCCGGGATTTGAACCCCGGACCTCCATAAAGGTAAAGCTTCCCACCCTCCTTTTGAACCATTAAACCAAGAGCTCATTGGTTATGGATTCTTTTAGTAGATAATTTGGCTACTTCCATTAGATTCTATAATATAACTATATTCACTATATTTGGGTTCTTCTTCTTCAAAAAAATAAAATAAAAAAAGCAGTAAAAAAAACCCAGAAATGTTTATTCTTATTAGTTTTTGAATATATCGAATATGTTTAGCTATCTTATTAATGATGAAAATAAAATGATAAAAAGTAGCTACCTAGGAATGATATAACTAGAGTGCTTACCAAATATGGTGTTAGCAGGCTTCATGGCTATTTGGTTCTTGGCACCATCGCCGATGAGACGTTCTGTATCAAGGAAAGCGACACATGATGGTGTGGTTCGGTTGCCTTGATCATTTGGTATGATTTCTATCCGGTTACGGTACCATACTGCAACACATGAGTATGTTGTTCCGAGGTCAATGCCTATAGTCGGGGCTTCATTTGCTTTTCCTTCCATTGCATTCACTAATACTACTCAACATAAGATGTTTGTGAAGTCATGTTTGTTTCTCATTTTATGAAGATAATTGGTTACATCATCCGATAATTAAATAATGTAGCTTAAGAAAGAATCAATATACAGGTAACATCTAATTAAAGTCAAAAAGGACGGATGAAAAGTAAACTACATTATAAGGTCGTCTATATTCAGTTCTCAACGTATTGAAATTACCACTTCACTTCGTACTGGTTTTTCCATAATTATTTAACAAAAACAAATTTCTGTTTAAATAAACAATATTAATAAATTAAATTAAAATAATGTACATTGGTGTCTGTTACAAAGAAGTCAAATTAATATCTAGTTTGTAAAACTATACAATAGGATGTACACGTATTCATTTTTTATTACTTGTATTTTTTTAGGAAAAAACGTTAGTCCAAATTATTAATTCAACCTCAATGCTCGGGTTTAAACCCGGGATCTCTCTAGAAACAAAGTCTCTCGCCTCCTAACATATTTATTTACAACTAATAAAGATCAGTCTAATTGGTCAGAAACACTCTCGGTTTTACCTAAGGTCTTGAGTTCGATCTTTAGGGATGGTAAAACTTTGGGATTTTCCCTCTGAATATTTGTAACGGCTCATGGTCAATATCTTGTTGTCTAGGGTACGTGCAAGACTTCACCATTATACGGTGAGATTTCCCCGATGTCGTATTCCAACTGAATGTTCGGAAAAAAAACATATTTATGTACCAATGTGGGCTAGCCTATTTGGTAGAAACTATTGTCAACGTAAAAACCAATAAAATGATTAATAGTATATATTGGTGTAATTTAAAAGTCAACATATGTTGTTCAAAACAAAAAATTGAAAGTACACGAATTTATCTAATTATATATATATGGGAAAATGATCCGTACCGTAGACTTTACCTAAGCTTAGGTACTGTCATTTTAAAAAAAAGTTACAAGTTAAACCTTTGAATTTGATAAACATACATAGCCTACCTGAATTTTACATAATCACCCCCTGTTTTACCTAAGATAGATACTGCATGTTTTACCTAACTTTTCCCCTTATATATACACTTCAAAGGGAAAAGTTATTTTGAGTCCACTCTTAATTTGAGTTTAAAGGGTTTATTGATTTTCCATCCATCTCCTCAAATCCCAACCACCTCCTCCCACCACCACCATCATATCCGACCACCACCATGATCCTCTGGCGAATGCGACCACCGCCACCACGACTTACACATAACTTACACATGTGTAAGTTACATGAACCTATTGACTCAAATTAAGCTGGACTCAAAATAACCCACCTTGATGAGCGTGATCATTTATTTTATAATTTTGTTAAGTTATCTTTTATTTTTATAAGTTATTTTTTAAAATTTATTAGAATAATTATCTATTGATTTATTCCCTATTTTAATTATCCCTTTATCCCGCTGCGTCAGTTGGTATCAGCGCCGAAAATCCTGTTCAAGATGTCTCATAGTGACGATATAATCTATGACTATCCGCCCGTGTATGATGAATACAAGGATGATGAATGGTATCTTTGGTTCGGATCTGATGATGGTTGATATGGTGAGAAGATCGATGAAGAAGATTACATGTCAACTCGAAAAATACCCAAAAATCCGCTTCTGTTCGTCCAGATCTGTGCAGTTGCAGGAAAACAGGAGGTACGGATTCATTCATCATTGGATTGCTCTGATTTTCAGATATGTTGTCCAAGACTCATTGAATCAAAGTCCGACCGTTGGGATTTTCGATTGGAGTTTCCTACAAGGAGTTATGATTTTCTGAAGTTTATGCAGTTATTTAATTTTGTTCCTGGTGTTCAAAACAAGATTTCTCGAGGTGAAAAGTGCAAGATTGATAGCGTTAATGATATGCTTCCGTTTGATCCCGGTGGTTTCAAGTCAAACTCGAGGACAAGTTTTTCGAAGAGGGAGAGAATGATGAGGAGCGTGATCTTTTATTTTTATAATTTTATTAAGCTATCTTTTATTTTTATAAGTTATTTTTTTTAATTTATTAGAATAATTCTTTATTGATTTATTTCCTATTTTAGTTGTGTTAGGATTAATATAGATAACGTACTAGGTGTTTTGTAAAATCGGTTTTGAGTTTTTTTGATATATGAAATTTCATATTTTCTTCCCTATACACGAGTGTGCGAATTTTTCCTGATTATCGATATTCTTTTTTGAATCAACGATAGTTGGAAGAGTTGTTCCTGGGTATTCTTTGAATTAATATGTCCAATTATCTATCTATAATTTCTTGCTACATCACCCCTACACTTCAAAATTATATATATACTTCAAAAATGAAAAATATAATTTTGTTTTTCTTTATTTTATTGCATCTGTCTTGATCATCTTTTGTTTACTTTTATTTCAATATATAAACATTTGATGAATATTCCCTAAACATTGCCAAGAAATATACTCAAAATAGGGTTGGTGGGTGTAGGTGGGTGGGTGGGTGGTTGGGGATATACTCAAAGGAACCTGCCTTAATTTATCTTAAGTTCACCAAATCAACCAAACTTAATACAAGTAAATGGATAGAGTTTTTTTCTGTTCAAGTGATTTACAAATTGTTTTAACTTAAAAATATACAGTCCAACTAGTGTATCCTTTGAGGCTATGACCGTTTTCTAATGTTTCTCCTAGCAACCCTCAAGGATATTATCTAAAAGATACGATATATTTTCACAATTTTTCTTAATATTTTATCGTTAAGGCCTATGTTCAAATTATTATTTTTTTGGTCATGTGAGATCCAATATGTGCATCAAAAACTCTCTATTCTTTTTAATTCTTTTAAGTTTTTACAAAAGAACATCTGCAGGACTGCAGCTAATTAACCCTGTTAAACCGTCAAGCTATCACCCCCTATTTGTTTTAGTCACCAACAAGTTATATACAACTAGTTTTGGTAATAGAGCATGAAATTAAATTGTCCAGTGCAGCATACAGACTATACAGAGAATTACATACATATGTAGTACAACTTTTATCATTTAACAGACGCAGTATTTTTTTTTTCTTTTTACATACATTATCAAACCAATATATAAACCAAACAAAGACAGAAACAGTACATTCTTATAAATCGCTGATGTTTAGCCACCATAAAACGTTCGACGACTAGATTAGTGGCGTGCAAGCCAACTCAAGGGATGCCTTCATCCGCTGAAGCTCTTCAAGAGGCGCACCTTGGTTGTCCTCAAGCCATTTGGTCGTGTCAGCAATGGAATTTTCGATTTTCTTCAAGGTCTCAGGACTCACCGTCTTGAAATCAAATTTTCTGATCTTATTCCTCATTTTGTAAAGGCAATCCTCTAACGCAACGTATGCGTCCACTTTCTTCTTATATGCCTGGTCCTCATTTTTGTACCTCTCTGCATCTTTAACCATCTTTTTGATCTCTTCCTTGGAAAGTCTGCCGTTCTCTTGAGTAATTCTGAGTTTCTCCGACTTACCAGTTGAAACTATCTTGGCCGTGACGGTGAGGATACCGTTGACATCTATGTCAAAGTAGACCTTGATTATTGGAACACCCTTGGGAGCAAGTGGTATTCCATAAATTGTGAACTCACCCAACAAATGGTTTTTCGTTGATTGTGATCTTTCACCTTGATACACTTTGATACGCATCGAAGTTTGGTTGTCAGCAGTTGTATAGTAATTTTTGTCTTTTTTCGTCGGTATTGGAGTGTTCCGGGGGATAACAACGCTAAATAAATCTCCTATTACATCGATACCAAGTGACAAGGGAGTGACATCGATTAGTGACAAATCACGAAAACTCCTACCTCCAATATCGCTCAACTTTTCTGCCATAACAGCTGCACCGTATGCAACAGCCTCATCCGGGTTCAAACTCTTGCATAGCTCCTTCCCATCAAAAAATTCTCTCAACATAAGTTGGATCTTAGGTATTCTAGTCGAGCCACCGACAAGAATGATCTCATCCACCGATGATTTCTCCATTTTTGCATCACTTAGACATTTTTCTAGAGTCTTGATACATGTATTGAACAAGCTCATGTTCAGTTCTTCAAATTTAGCTCGAGTAAATTTCATAGAAAAATCGATGCCTTCGTGCAAACAATCCAATTCTATTGAT
Organism: Erigeron canadensis; assembly: GCF_010389155.1. Taxonomy (NCBI): domain Eukaryota; kingdom Viridiplantae; phylum Streptophyta; class Magnoliopsida; order Asterales; family Asteraceae; genus Erigeron; species Erigeron canadensis. The sequence continues at coordinate 38,206,746 of NC_057767.1, forward strand.
GTTTGAGTAGTTGATGAGAGAATCATTTTTGCTTTCTCACAAGCAAACTTTAACCTCCCCAATGCTCTTTGATTCCCTGACAAGTCCTTATTATACTTCCTCTTGAATTCGCGGACACAGTGATCCACCATTCGGTTATCAAAATCTTCACCTCCCAAATGAGTGTCACCGGAAACACCTTTCACCTCGAAAATATCTCCTTCCTCGATCGTTGATACAGAGACATCAAAAGTACCGCCACCCAAGTCAAAGATGAGAACATTTATTTTCCCAATAATGTTAGACTTATTATCTAGACCGTATGCAATTGCAGCTGCTGTAGGCTCGTTGATCATGCGTATGATGTTTAACCCAGCAATCGTGCCTGCATCCTTTGTTGCTTGGCGCTGCGAATCATTGAAATAAGCTGGGACCGTTATGACAGCATTTTTCACATCTTTACGAAGGTACACTTCAGCTATCTCTTTCATCTTTCCAAGAATCATGGATGAAATTTCTTCTGCCAAAAACTCTTTCTCTTGACCATTGTAAGTGACTACAATCTTTGGAGTGTCCGCGGGCCCTTCTATGACCTTGAAAGCCCACAACTTCATGGCTGCCTGCACCTTCAAGTCACTGAATTTCCTTCCAATCAACCTCTTTGCATCTGAAAATAATCCACAGCTGATTATGTAAACAACTATATATTAACAAAATTCAGAATCAAATCATAGTTATGAATATTGAACTCTGGTTCTTATAATAATTGATCAAAACTAAAATAATGAAATAGTAGACTGACCATATATGGTGCTGGCAGGCCTCATGGCTATTTGGTTCTTGGCACCATCACCAATAAGGCGTTCTGCATCAAGGAAAGCAACACACGACGGTGTGGTATTATTGCCTTGATCATTTGGTATGATTTCTATTCGATTACGGTTCCAAACAGCAACACATGAGTAGGTTGTTCCAAGGTCTATACCGATCGCTGGGGCTTCATTGATCAAACTTCCCTCCATTACATTCACTTCACAGCAAAAAATGATTTTTGAAACTATTTGCTTATTACTCCTCCTCTTTTTATAAATTAAGAACCTTGGTTTGTCTATCACTCCATTTGTTAATCACAAAACATGTAAAAGTCAAACGGGCAGACTAAAACAAACTACAAAAGTCGTCTCTTGAAATTACATCAATATATGTGGCATTATTCTCTTCTAATTGTTTTTGAATTTCTATATACCATAAGGAAACTTAAGTGAAATTAAGTTGTAACTTACTAAACTTTGAAATTGAACAAGTCAAATAGTTATAGAAATTCTATCGTATTATCTTTTTAAAATACAAATGCCAAACAATCATTTGTTTTCACATTTAGAAGATTATGTTGTATATTGTTTTTTGGATGAAATGAAAGGAAAAAAAAAAGTCTTTAATGAAAGTCCTATGGGTTCTTGTTAATATGCATAAACATATATATATTTTTTAACATAAAGTGTGAACCTCTAATATGAAATATAAGTTTTTTATGCATATGACTGAATCGAAAAATAAATAAAAGAATTAATTGCAAGATTAGTCCATATGGTTTGTTCGTTTTTACAGTGAGAGTTTCTTTTCGAGTACCGTTGCAATAGGGGTCTCTGTTTTGAAAAGTTTTTTCAAAATTAAAATTGGTCCTTTTTTAACAAAAATGTTAGCTGGTGTCGTCAACTCTTCACGTGGTCATCCCGTGCAGGGGCAATATCGTCATTTCATATGCAACACAGATGGGACCCCCCATTGTTAATGAACTTAAAAAGAAAAAAAGGGGGGGGGGGTCTAAATGCCCGGTAAGGTATCACTGATACTCCTTTAGAGTCGGTTAGGTATCACTCATGCTCCTTTAGAGTCGAGATTAGAATTTGATTTTAAGACTGAGGAGAAAGGGAGCAAGAGCAGGAAAAATAGGAAATAGATTGAAGACTAATGATATATCCTATATGGAGTTTCACCTCCGTAGCTAAGCTGGATACGAAGAATCCTTCGTACAAGAAAAATTACTTATTTATAATACGAAGCATCAAGCTTGTAGCCAAAGCTACAAAGCACAACCTCCAGAATCAGAATAACTCCGGAGCTCTTCAAGTAATTCGCTTAGCTCTGGAAGAATTCATCAAAGATTGTATTGAAACAAATCCTTTCCATAGTTATCCAAATTTCCTATAAAGGAACAAAATCTGAACATCGAATGCCTCGGACACGGTATAGAATAATCCGATCGTAATCTTCTTAAAAGATAAAAGATATCTCTAAAGTTGGAAGAGATTTACCCTAATTTTCTTACCATCCTCCCAAAGTTTTCTACCCAAGAGGTTATGCCGTACGGCATACATCATTATCTTCTCCATACTATCTTCACACATAATTAACAACGACCTCCAAGCTCGGTGTAACAACAACAATACATACATAAGGTGTAAAGCGGTCGTAGTCCCTCTGACCTAATAGGGAATCGCCTACAAATCACCCCCAAAACACTCACACCCCTTGATTGAGTCATAATGCGATTATTTGATCAAACAAAGAGAAAAACAGACGAAGGCATAGATTTTTATTTTATGATGTCGGACAAGAAATGCGACCTCTCATTTATGTCGACATGGGCTAGATTTGCGACCCTGCGCACTTGAAGCCCAAGTCCGATTCATTCTCTATAAATACAGAACCTTATTAGGTTTAGGGTTAACACTTGTCGAAATTACTCATATATTGCAGGTTATTTTCGTGCTAAAGGTGTTCGTATGACCTAGAGAAGATCTTCTACTTTGCAGATAATTAATCTGAAGGCTATTTTTCAGAAGTTGTGAATCGCTGAGTTATAGTGAGGGGTTCCGCACCTCCAGATAACTGGAAAAAGCTATTAACGGTCTATTTCAAGGGGACTTACATAATCTAATGTGTTCATCTCCTTAGGAAAAAGCTTTTCTTTAATAGCTTGATGTTTGACAAACTTTTGACATAATAAGCCTTTGTACCCAAAGGTATAAAGCTTTTTGAAAGACTTTTTTTTTTTCAAAAAGTAAAAGTTTTTCATAAAGCTTCCATTGAAATTGCTCGAAGGGCATCCACAATGGTTAGTTTTTAAATCTTTTTGCTAAAGATTATGTAAGAACTTGTAAAAGCTTTTTAAAAAACCTTTTACACTTCAATGATAAAAAAGCTTTTAAAAGCTTGAAGTTAAATATAATATAATATATAACATGTAAGAGTTGATGAAAAGCTTTTGCACTGCAAAGAACAAATGAAGGGTGTAACTTATATTTTTTAAAAGCATGACTAAACCGAAACTTTTGTTTTTGATGTTACACTATACAGTGCATATGTTTAGTCGTGCACAAAGTACACATGTTATGCTCTTGTTTGAAATGTATTCTTGTACTAACGTATTATATTTTATTTAACTTTGAATTTTGAAAAGATTTTTGCTATTGGAATACAAAGCTTTTTAAAAAAGGTTTTTACACATTCACACATATTATTTTGATAGACTAGCTTTTCAAATATAACTATTACGGCTTTTAGAAAAATGCAACAAGTGATATACACTTAGAAATATGCATTAGTGAACCCCTAGTTTATAAATTTTGATCAAAATAAGCCTTATTAATGTTTTATTCTCGTTTGGTTCATGCGAAGGATTTGGGATTATGTTTTACAGTGGTGGTTGATAGCTCGTTTCTTTTTCTTCTCGGTCAAGGTTCTGTCAATTTAGCTCAAGAATTGAGAGGTGAGTCAAGTTGGAAGCAAGATATGCATCTCATTATTGCCACCTTGATGTGGTGTTTATGGAGAAATAGAAACAATAATGTTGTCTTCAAGTCACAAAGGGGGTCGGTGGATTCGATTATAGATGAAATTCGGTCACTAACATTCATGTGGATTATTAGCAGGTCAAGATACAAAGATTTATCATGGAGAAATTGGCGTGACTTTAATTTTTATTCATTTTATATAATGTAACTTTGATTACGATGCTGTGAACGTATTCGTTCATGTACGTAAGTGATGACATATGGTGTCCAATATTTTGTTACTTCACATTATAACGATAATTGATTTTGTTGGTTGTTAAAAAAATGTTTTATTCTCATGTGCCTAATTATTCTCATTAATTAATGATTTATTTATTTAATTTTTTCATTTTTTAAATTCTAGGATATGGCGAAGGTCAAAGGTAAAGGAGTTCCAGATCATCATTTCGACTGGTGGGATCGTGGGGTTACTCCTATAGTTAGGGATATGTACCTCGAGGTTTGTTGGGCGTGTGAAACTATTGGAGATTGTAAAGCCAGTAACTAGATTGCACACAATCCCCTAGCTTTCTAAACGCTCAGTGTTAAACATCTAATAGACTATTTTGATAATTACAACAAGAAGAAAGACTAACAAAGAGTGCTTCGGGGAATGTATGCAAAGCCCTAGAATCTATCTTAGTTAATGGTGGGTGTTTATACATTGAAGCTAATTATCCTCAAAGAAAATATGATGAGAAGCAACCTTGTGCTAATGCAACATTATGCTTTTCTATAAGAACTATTATATGATGAAAGGCTCCAAAAGTAAGTTCTATGTGTTAATCATCATTATAATTAACTTTTTTGCGCAGTCAAATTTGGTTACAAAAATCGATCGGCTTGGATGTGTTATGAAGGATGAGCAAAAATTCCTCGAGATTGTAAAGCTTCAACCGGTACGTCGTAGCTGTGATATCAGGTCACGTGCTTAAAGAGGGAAAAAGGTAAAAAGTCTTTCTTATATATATATATTGTGTTTTTTTTTAATTTGTAAGGAGTATTGTTTGTACATATATTTGGATGTTGATATTACAAAAATTTTGTTTTTCTGTGTATTATTTTTTCTTTTTTTCTTTCATCCAAAGGGTGTGATCAGGTTTCCGGAAGTCAGTACAGGTGGCACGATTGGCGTGGATGGTAAGCCTGATCATTTGCGTGCTTATATGGGATAAAGAAGGGAGAAAGGTGTAAACTAGTGTATGTCAGAATAATTGGGGAAATCATCATAGAGAGGCTGGGTACTTCAAGATTGAGCGAAGTGTTGAACATCCCAACGGGACAAAATACATCGCCAAACAATGTTTCTTTCCTGTCATTTTTGGTCATGGTGGTAAGTAATTTTACTGATTAAGTTATGATTAAATTACTCATAGATATACAAGCTACCTAATCACATGGGGTAAACATAAATGATATCGCTAGAAAACAGTAGTTATATTTTTTAACACAACTAAAGGACAAACACCTTTTTATATGAGCTTGAGCTGTGAGCGACTACTGAGTAAACTCTTTTTTATATATAGGAACCAACAAGAACTGTTTTAGCTGTTGTTGCATACATTTTTATACACTTTGCTTTCTCAAACTGTGGTTGTAACTTGATTTTCACTAGTAGCCAAGTATGATGGAACAGAGTGTTTTTGATATATTTTGGGAGGCGATGGGTATTCAAATTGGTCATGATATCCTATACATTAACTTAATTATGACATGTTCGGAAGAAATTAACTAATTATGCTATGAATTTTCAATGATAATTTTTAATGTTTTCTAGCGATATCATTTATGTATACCCCATGTGATAAGGTAACATGTGTATCAATGTGTAATTTAGTCATAACTTTAATCAGCAAATTACTTACCACGATGAGCACCATGACCAAAAATGACAAGAAAGAAATAATGCAATGATGACGCTTACCATCCGCGCCAAGCGTGCCACCTGTACCGATTACAAAAACCTGATCATACCCTTCGGATGAAAGAAAAAATGGAAAATTAATACACAATTTTTTTTAAATATCAATATCCAAATATATGTAGAAACAATAATCCTTTACAAATTTAAAAAAACAATATATATATATATATATATATATATATATATATATAATATTTAAGAAAGACCTTTTACCTTTCCCTATTTAAGCACATGACCTCATATCACAGAAATGACCAATTGAAGTTTTACAATCTCCATAAAGTTTTGCTCATCCTTCATAACATATCCAAGCCAATCGATCTTTGTAGCCGAATTTAACTACGCAAAAAAGTTAATCATAATGAATATTAACACAGAGAAATTACTTTTGGAGCACTTTCATCATATAATAGTTCTTATAGAAAAGCATACCCCTGCACTAGCACAAGGTTGTTTCTCATCATATTTTCTATGGGAATAATTAGTTTCACTGTATAAATGCCCACAATTACCTAAGATGAATTCCAAGGCTTTGCATACATTCCCCCAAGCATTCTTTGTTCCGTCTTTCAACTTGTTGTACTTATCATAACAGTCTATTAGATGCTGAACACTGGGCGTTTAGAAAGCTGGGAGATTGTGTTTAATCTGGTTAATGTCTTCACAGGCTACAATAGTCGCACACACCCAGCAAACCCCGGGGTATATATCCCTAACTGGAGAGTAACCCCACGATCGCTCCAGTCGGAATGATGATCTGGAAGTCCTTTAGTTTTACCTTCACTAAGATTTTTTTTTAAAAAAGAAAAGCCTCATCTCGATCACTCTTTTCCACAGCTTCATGGTATGACTTAGGAGTTTTATGCCCCTATAGTTGCTACAACTCTGCACGTCTCCCTTGTCCTTATAGATAGGTATAACTTCACTAACTCTTATTCTTCTGGCATCTCTGCAATTGTCCAAATCTTGTTGAAGAGACTTCTCAACAAGCATATCCCCACACCCCCCCAGGCATCTCCATGCCTCAATTGGAATTTGATCTAGACCTACTGCTTTGTTTCTTCCAATCTTCTTCAGGGAGAACCTTACTTCGTCTTGGCTGATCCTTGTAACATCGTCGTCGTAGCGTGAGTCTGAGTGTGTACTGTGGTTGATTCCTCCTTCACTTCGCCCCGACCCCCTCCCATTAAACACATTGTGAAGTACTTTTCCCATCTTTTCCTAATGTCTCTATCCTTCACAATGCTCCGTCCGCTTTCATCTTTGATATAAATGACGTCTCCTAAATTCCTATGTATACTCTCCCTTGCTTTAGTAATTATGAAGATATCGTTTTTTGGAGTCTAGTTTCTTATACAGTTCTTCATACGCTCTTTCTGGGATTCGTAGTACCTCTGTCTTGCCAATGACCAGTCTTCTTTTGTTCTGTTCCGTTTGCTCTTGATAAGCTCTTTAAAGCAACTATGTTTTGTCGCGACCTTGGTCTGGAACTCTTTGCTGATCCACCAAGATTCCCTACCTACTTTACGCTGCCTTCCTATCCCTCTAGTTACCCTTAGTACCTCCTTTGCTGTCTCCCTTATACCCTCTGCCAAGTGTGTCCATAACTGATTAGCTTTCATATGCGATTTTTCTTAAATCTCCCTTGTGAACCTTGTGCTAGTCGTCGACCTAAACGTCTCTGGTGCTTCCCCCATTAGGTTTTTCTTGAGGATTCTTGGCTTTACAACCTTCTCTAACTTGATTGCTTGTCTACTCACGAGCAGATCTATGACCAACAGTCTAAGTTGGGAGAAGCAATCTTCTTTATGGAGGACCTTGCAATCTTTGCATGCTCTAAAGTCTCCTTTTTGCACCAGGAAGTAATCAATCTAAGTGTTATGTTGGCCATTCTGGAAGGTAATCAGCTGAGTATCCCTCTTTCGAATGAAAGAGTTTGTGATAACTAGGTCGTGTGCAGTAGCAAACTTCAATATCGTGCATCTATCTTCATATCTCTCTCCAAACCCTAATCCCCCGTGTACACCTGAGTAGTCGTCTGCCTCTACTCTTATATGCCCATTTAAGTCTCCTCCTAAAACTAATCATTGGTCATCATGGCAGCTCCTAACAAGCTCATCCAGTGAGCCCCAAGAACTCTTCTTCTCAACCACTCCCAGGCTCGGTGGAGGGGCATACACGCTGGTACCTACTCCATTTCTCGTTGAAGGCGCTCGAGAATACCATACCTTATCCATTTACGTCTTTAGTGCTTTCCCCCATTCACCTAGTTTCTTGAAAGAATGCAATGTCTATCTTACACCTATTCAAGCCATCTCCTAGCCCTAAAAATTTACCAGTAAAGTTACCCGCATTCCAGCTCCTGAATTTTAGCTTAAAGTATCTATTTACCCTAGCCTTAACCAAATTGAAGGACATGATCTCACGAAACCATAGGTAAGAGACAACGTAAATAATTATAATTATTATAACAATAATCAATAAAAGAATAAATACTATAAATTTATATGAATATGAATGTATATATATAACAACAATTCCTGCAAAATAACGATCAATAAAAGAAGCAAATAATTGAACAAAAAGATTAGGAGAATGATACTCCAATAATTAAACTAAAGTAACACTGAAAACACTAACACGGATACTTATATTCACGACGACGACGACGACAACAACAACAACAACAACAACAACAACAACAATAATAAAACAAAACTAACCAGATTAAAAAGTTTAACTTAGCAATTTATTAGAACAAAAAAAATGAAAGTAAAATTTTAGTTTCAAAAAGAAGTAATAATAAAGATGTATATCTGTGTATCTTTTGTATATAACAAAGCAGTAGTACTAAATTTTCAAGAGGAAGATCTAATTTAAAATTATAAGAAAAGGAAATTGATGGAAGGTGGAAAATTTAGATATTTAGAAAGAAAACTTAGAACAACTATCTAGTTTAAGTGAGGATCGAAAATCCAGGTCCGAAAATCAAATTTGAACTTAAAAAAAAAACAATCTGATGATGATGCTGATAAAAACTAAAGAAAAAAAAACAGATTAAAAGGTAAAATTAAAAATAAAAATAATAAAAAGATAAGTTTTGGAAAGTGAAAGCATAATTAAAAGCAAATAGAAGTAGTAAATCGAGGAGGCTTGAAGCGGGGATCAGTGGTTGCCTGGAAATTTTCCAGGCGATGGTGGAGCTTTGAGAGTGGTATTTGTTCTAGGTTCTTAGGCAAAGCCGCAAAGGTGAGAGGATTTGTAAAGATGAAGGTGGTTGCTTGATTCCCAACGGTGAGCACACACACACACACACACACAGAGAGAGAGAGAGAGACTTTATGTATATGTATATACTATATAGACTAAAATAAACTATACAAAAAGTCCGTCTCTAGAAATTACATCAATATTATTCATCTTTTAATTGTTTTTTAAATTTTATATACTATAAGGAAACTTAAGTAAAATTAAGATGTAACTTACTAAACATTGAAATTGAACAAGCCAAATAGTTAGAGAAATTCCATTGATATAAGTAGGAAAATACACCTACTTTCTTTGTTATCGTTTTAAAATATAAGTGTCAAAGAATCATTTGTTTTCGCATTTACAAGATCATGATGTATATTTCTTTTGGACGATATGAAAGAAAAAAAAAATCTTTAATGAAAGTCTAAATCAAAGTTACATCAACTCTTTTCGCTTCAAATCCGGTTATCAAACATTGACACAATCAACATTGAGTATAAACAAATCATAAAAACGTATAATTTCATAAACCCACTCTCAAATTTTCAAGATTCAATTCAAAAACCTGTTTTGAGCTAAAACACACATTTTACACCAATATCGACCACCAAATGTCTAGATCTATAACATGGAAGTATTTTACAATGTAAGAGGAATGTTTTGAGCTAAGAAAAATTTACCAATTTGACACACAACTCCAAATCCGGTTTTGGGGCTTTAAAAGGTGGATCAACACTTTGAAACAAAAGGATTCTTGGGAAAATGATGATTATTACTGTTATTGTTACAAGATCTAGTAAATTTAACACCAATAACTCAAAATTTGTAAGAACTTATTAAGGATTTAATATGAGATCTCGAGTTAGATGAGAGGAGGGGAATGGAGTAAATGAGAGAGAGATAAGGGAGAAAAGAAAAGAGAAAAGAAAGGAGGGGAGTGGAGTAAATGAGAGAGAGATAAGGGAAAAAAGAAAAGAAGAATTTGGGTGTGTGGTGGGGAGAAGGTGGTCGGCCTAGGGGAGCCCAAAGTGGACACTCGCTCCGGATTCGACCAATAGCTATTCGCGATCCAAGTAAACGCTAAGACGAAGCCGTAAACACATGCAAATTTAAATTACGGTAAGGCTATAACAAAACATTCGGGAATTGTCATAACATCATCAAAGCAATTACATTTAAAATACAAGTCAACGTAGTCAAAAGTCACAAATGTTACATGTTCCCAGGTCATTGTCGATTGCTTATGCTTCCTTTTCCCCGCCATTTTATTAAATTGAGTGTAACATGACTGTCAAGAGTGTTTTATGACTTTATCTTGTTTTTCCATGTTTGGACTGATTTTTCATCTTCTATTTGATATATATTAATCTAATATAGTTTTTATAATCCAAATTAGAATTAAAGTAAACTATATTCGCTTATTTGGTAGCTGATTGAAAGTTGAGGATTATTTTTCTAAAGAAGAAACTTGATGGAAGTTACACAAAGACGGCTAATGACCATTTCAATTGCTATTATATTTGAATCAATTTGCCTAAAGTGAAGTTCTATTATCTTTATTTTTATCTTTTTAGGTTAATTTAGAATTACTAGTTGACTTTTAGTACATGTCTACAATAAAATGAGCAATTTAGGATGTTGTTTTAGGTTAATGTTTTTTAACTCATAATCCTCACTGAAAACTCAAGGGTTGTTTTAGGATGTTGATGTTGTGTGAAGTTAGCAACGGTCCAAGAGTCCAAGCCAATTAGTAGCAAAATATCCCTTAAAACTAAATATCAAATGCTACTCTCCAGGTTGTTTGGAAAAACATGAACCTAAACCACTTTATTGGGTCACATTCTATATGCATATGGCAATAAATAAAAATAGAATTAGCAAAAAAAGAAAAGATAAATTTACGTTTAAAGACCAAATATGTTTTCATAATCGAAGTTTTTTTTTTTGAAACGGATGGAATAAGTCAAACCAATATGCATACACATACTTGGGAAATCACAACATATTTGAGGACTATATCAGTGGCATGCAAGCAAACTCTAGGTTTACCTTTCTGCGTTGGAGCTCATTAGTCGGAGCCCCTTCATTGTGTTCCAGCCACCTAGTCATGTCAGCAATTGCTTTCTCCATTTTCTTCATGTTCTTGCGGTGCTCGTTACTGATAACCTTGTATTCTTTGATCTTATTCTTCATGGTGTATAAGCAATCCTCTAATGCATTGTATGCTTTTACTCTCTTTGTGTATTCCTGGTCCTTACGTTTGTACTTCTCTGCATCTTTTACCATCTTTTCAATCTCTTCCTTGGTGAGCCTTCCCTTTTCGTTGGTAATAGTGAGTTGGCATGTCTTACCGGTTGACAGTATCTGCGACAGTATCTGCGACGTGACTCTTAAGTTTGCAGCCATAACGGTTGCACCATATGCAACAGCCTCATCAGGGTTCACACTCTTGCATATCTCCTTCCCATAAAAAAGTTCCCGCAACATTTGTTGAACTTTAGGAATTCTAGTTGACCCACCAACAAGAATGATCTCATCCACCTATGATTTTTCCATCTTTGCATCGGTTAAACATTTGTCCAGAATATTAATGCAGTTATCGAACAGGCTCATGTTTAGGTCTTCAAATTTAGCTCGAGTAATTTTCAAGGAAAAATCAATCCCCTCATGCAAGCCATCCAATTCAATTGATGTTTGAGTAGCAGATGAGAGAAACCTTTTTCCTTTCTCGCAAGCAGATCTCAACCTACTCGTTGTTTTTTTGTTAGCTGTCAAGTCCTTTTTCCATTTCCTTTTAAATTCCCGAACACAGTGATCCACCATTCGGTTATCAAAATCCTCGCCTCCCAAATGAGTGTCACCATTAACAGCCTTAACCTCAACAATACCCCCTTCTTCAATGGTGGATAAAGAAACATCAAAAGTACCACCACCTAAATCAAAGATCAGAACATTTATCTTGCCAGTAATAGCAGACTTATTGTCGAGACCATATCCAATTGCAGCTGCTGTAGGCTCGCTAATTATGCGTATGATGTTTAAACCCGCAATAGTACCTGCATCCTTTGTTGCTTGACGCTGTGAATCGTTGAAATAAGCCGGGACCGTTATTACAACATTTGTCACAGCTTTTCCAAGATATGCCTCAGCAGTTTCTTTCATCTTTCCTAGAATTATAGATGAAATTTCTTTAGCCAAAAATTCTTTCTCTTGACCTTTGTAGGTGACAACAATCTTTGGTTTGAAAATTACACATGTGATCGACTTGCATACATGTGATCATAGCAATATTCGGGCACATGTGATCAAGAATCCAAATCTCCACATAATTGTATAACGGATGATAATCCATGCTCCACACAATTATAAATTTCAAAAACTACACATAAGTTATTTAGAAAACAATCAAAAACCAATTTTCATATAAAGAACAATTATTAGTTGGGCTTGATTTGAAAAGTTCTCAAAGGTTCTCGCAAAAAAATTTCTCAAAATAATTTTCTCATATATATATATATATATATATATATATATATATATTGTACATCTCAAAAGCATTTTCATTTTTAATTTAAAGACCTAATCCTAATATTAGTGGGTGCATAGCCGTCTTAAATTGTAAGGCTATTAAAGGAACTCTTTTATGCCATGCAAGACCCAAATGGGTTATCTTAACTAGGGGTGTAAGTTAGCCGAACTATTCATGGTCACTTGAAACTCAATAAAAACAAGCTTAATTAAGCGTATATCATAAATAACTAGATTATGATCAACATACATACATATTGCACAAAGAATTAAGCCTTTATAGTGACTACATTAGATTAGTGTCCTCACTTAGAACTTCAAGGCGCTGTAATAAATTATCTAAATAATTTTCTTATCTTCAGGCCAAACTTTCCAAACGAGTGATGTTAAAAATATCTTTTCGAAAATGGTGTAGACTGCAGCCAGGTTGCTGAAACTCAGAGTCTTGACTTTAACCCACTTCAAAACTGTGTTTGCGAAACCCGTTTATTGACTTTCCACTTAAACTCTCATTTGCTATACAAAAAAAAAATGAAAAAATAAAAGGGAAAAGCAGACATAAAGAAAGAACAATTCCAGTTTCACACTACCACCGCATACTTACTCCATAGTTTTCCACTGAACGACACACAATGAGTATGATGTTACAAAAACAGATTCGGTTTTAACATAACTCAGTAAGTCCATATCATGTTTTCTTTTCTAATAAATGTACTCAATTTAGTTCAATGTTTCCATTTCAATGTACGTTTACATTCCAAACTCTAAAAAATGAAAGAAAGAGAAAGAGAGAAAAAAATAGATAAATAAAAAAACTGGCCTGACCAAATCCGGTTTTTGAACCCTAACATAACCAAGGGTCAAGAATAAAGCCAAGGCAAGAGTGGAGGTATCGATGGGCAAGTTTACTATATCCGGGTTTAAGTAGAATGTTAACAACCAGGTTTTGAGAATTCAGATTTGACAACTCAACTACACCATTTTTGAAAAGGTTTTTTCAACCTCACCATTTAAAAAAAAGGGAAATGATTAATCCTCCTAATTCATAAACCTAATAATCATCCTAATTCATAGGTTGGTGACATGTAGATATTCAATGGGTAAGATTAGGAAAAAGATTAAGTGGAATCCAGTTGTCATAAACCTCATAATTAAATGTCAATATTTCATATAGTAATAATAAAATCCTTATTCTAATAGATATGCATGATTCGCTTTAATAGACCAAATAAGAAAAATCAGCGGGTAGTAGTTAGGCTGAGTACCAAAATGGTGGTAGCAGGATTCATGGCGACTTGATTTTTGGCGCCTTCGCCAATGAGACGTTGAGAATCAAGAAAGGCAACACATGATGGTGTGGTTCGGTTGCCTTGATCATTTGGTATGATTTCTATTCGATCGTTCCTCCAAACAGCAACACATGAGTATGTCGTTCCGAGGTCAATGTCGATCGCCGATGCTTTGTTTAACTTTCTCTTCATTTCAAGAAATTTTTTTACTCTATCTTGTTTACTTGTAGATTTCTCGTAATGGTAACCGACCACAAAGAAGTATACTCCATTTGTGTACTTTTATTTTGATTTCTTTCATATTGTTTTGGGTCGGGCTTAGGGCATGTTGGGTAAAAAAAAAGAAGAAAAAATATTTGTAAAGGTTATGTCATATATATATATTTTTTCTTTATAATTTTCAATCTTTTGATCAAAAACTTTGTCCTTGTCCATTGATTAAAAAAAAAAACTTAAAAATTGCTTTTAATTAGAGGAGATGATCTATACCCCACTTAATTTTAACCGTATATCACCAAATTTCCTTTATGGTGTTGTATTGTACAATACTATGAAACATGTTTGGTGGTGTATAACTTAAAGTAGGTAGTATATACTCATCACCACCCTTTTCTAATAGCTTGAAGATGGTGGATTAATTAGGTGACAAAATAAAAAACTTTTTAAATTTTTTTGCCATTTTAGATGCTTTTCTTTTTTACATGATCCAACATATAATAAAGGTGTTTAAATATATTTATTAGTTAATTCCATGATTCGATTGCATTTTTCCTAAAGAATTTTAGTGAACATTTTAAAATTATCCAGTTTGTTGCGAGTTACATCTTTGAAGACGTATATAAACCATGAAAATGAACAAAGTCACAAACCACAATGGATGTAAATGACATCAAAAATGGAGTTTACAATAAAACTGAGTAAGACATTTTTTAGTAAAATTATGAGGATATATATATGTAAAAACAAACCAAAATGATGAATCCTACCATTTCAATTTCTTATTCCTTATGGATCTCCAATTCTAGAGAAATTAATCACAGGGAAATTCTTGTCATGTTCATGCTAAGATTTGAACTCAAAAAATGTAAGTTATAAGTCCTATAAATAAAATAAAATGAAAATGTTTTAGCTGATTACCTTTTATGAAAAATAATAAATTTTACTTAAAAAATAGTTTAAAAAATCCTCCTAACTACATATTAGGTCTATCATAAATATCATTTATGAATTAGTCAACAATTATTAGGTCAACTTTTATTACTATATGTTAAGATTAAAATAAGTTTATGATGTATATTGAAAATATATTCAACATCAAACAATATATAAAAAGTAACCGAAAGACTTAGAGATTAGTCCACTCACAATAAATATCACGATACTTCCATTCACAAACTTTTTTCATATAAAATAAGTCAAACCAAGACATTATATACACACATTTGAATAATCTCAAAGTTTAGCCACCATAATTTAATTAAGAACGCTAGATTAGGGGCTTGCAAACAAACTCCAGAAATACCTTCTTGGCTTTAAGCTCGACAACAGGTGCACCTTGGTTCTCTTCGAGCCACTTAGTTGTGTCCGCAATGGCCTTCTCAATTTTCTTCAAGCTCGAAATGGGCACCTTCTTCTTGCCATCTTGTTCCTTGAACTTTATCTTCATGTTGTATAAGCAATCCTCTAATGCATTGTATGCATCCACTTTCTTCTTGAATTCTTGGTCCTCAAGTTTGTACTTGTCCGCGTCTTTGACCATCTTTTCAATCGCTTCCTTGGAAAGTCTTCCATTCGCTTTGCTAATCGTGAGTTTCTCCGTCTTACCTGTTGATATTATCTTCGACGTGACAGTTAGGATGCCGTTTTCATCGATTTCAAAGCTGTCTCTAAATCTTATACCGCCTTTAGGAGCCAGTGGGATTCCAGAAAATCTAAACTCTCCCAACAAATGGTTTTGTGAAGCTCTAGTTCTTTCACCTTGATACACCTTGATCATTGTTGAAGCTTGGTTATCAATAGTTGTTACATATTCTTTTTCTTGCTTTGTTGGTATCCGAGTGTTTCGTGGTATCACAACACTGAACTCATCTCCTTTGAGATCGACGCCAAGTGACAAAGGAGTGACATCAAGTAACATCACATCTTGGAAACTCTTATCGCCGTCATCACTTAACTTTGAAGCCATAACAGCTGCACCGTATGCAACCGCCTCATCAGGGTTCACACTCTTGGAAAGCTCCTTCCAATCAAAAAATTCGCGCAACATATTTTGAACCTTAGGTATCCTAGTCGACCCACCCACAAGAATAATCTCATCTACCCACGACTTTTCCATCTTTGCGTCACTCAAACATGTCTCCAGAGTCTTGATGCATTCATCAAACAAACTCATGTTGAGCTCTTCAAATTTAGCTCGAGTGAATCTCATAGAAAAGTCAATTCCCTCGTGCAAGCAATCCAACTCGATTGAGGTCTGAGTTGTGCTTGAGAGAATCCTTTTCGCTTTCTCACACGCAGATCTCAACCTCCCTAACGCTCTTTGGTTCCCAGACAAGTCCTTTTTCCATTTCCTATTGAATTCATAAACACAATGATTCACCATCCGGCTATCAAAATCTTCACCTCCCAAATGAGTGTCACCAGAAACCGCCTTCACCTCAAAAATACCCCCTTCTTCAATAGTCGATAAAGATACATCAAAAGTACCTCCACCTAAATCAAAGATGAGCACATTTATCTTGCCATTTATATCGGACTTATTGTCTAGACCATACGCGATTGCAGCTGCTGTGGGCTCATTGATCATGCGGATAACGTTTAAACCTGCAATAAGACCTGCATCCTTTGTAGCTTGACGTTGCGAGTCATTAAAGTAAGCCGGGACAGTGATCACGGCGTTCTTTACAACTTTTCCAAGGTACGCCTCGGCAATTTCTTTCATCTTTCCAAGAATCATTGATGAAATTTCTTCTGCCAAAAACTCTTTCTCCTCACCTTTGTAGGTGACAACAATTTTTGGTGTGTCATCCGGTCCTTCTATGACCTTAAAAGGCCACAACTTCATGTCAGCCTGTACCTTTACATCGCTAAATTTCCTTCCAATTAGTCTCTTTGCATCTGAAAATTCATACTGAATTATATTACTCTCCTGTCTCCTATTTTAAATGTCCTAGCTTGATTATTCAAGTCTTTTTTTTTAATCTTTGGCCATAAATATCTTTATTTGTGTTATATATTAGTCGATGGAATTTATATCAACGAAAAGTATATCTAAAACTCAATCCATTTAGATATCTCTACGATATTATAAAACATTTGTTCATTCATTTTTTTTCCCTCTCATCAAATATCAACCACTCATTTTTTCTCTCTCCTCCATAAATTTTTATAATTCATTCAGAATCTTTTATCTCAAAAACCGTAAATCGATAAATTATAAAAATTATATGGGTGTTCTCAAAATTTCATGTTATTTCATTAAAAATGTTATTCGATATACTTTCAACGAATTTTTTAATCCGAGGGTCGACCCCGTACAGCTAAGGCATTTGACTATCACACTCTATGACATATCACAACCTATATCCTATCAACCTACCATCTTACCGCCGCAACGTGCGAGTACTTACTCTCGTTTTATATTAAATGTTATAAAGTACAAACAAATATATTTACGATCAAAGTTGAAGATGTCTCATCAATCTAATTAAATTTTACTCAAATAAATTGACTAGTATAATTAGATTTTTTGAATATTTCACCATACTTATCTTTTGGCACATGTTCCTACTAATGAATATCATATATATTTCCATATGAATAATCATAAAAATTACGAAAATAACTAGGAAAAAAAAACAAACTAGGAAAGATAGTATATATACTGACCAAATATTGTGCTAGCAGGCCTCATGGCCACTTGGTTCTTAGCACCATCACCGATGAGACGTTCTGCATCAACGAAAGCAACACAAGATGGGGTGGTCCGGTTGCCTTGATCATTTGGTATGATTTCTATTCGGTTACGGTTCCATACTGCGACACACGAGTATGTTGTTCCGAGGTCTATACCGATCGCCGGTGCTTCCTTCATTTTGCCTTCCATTATATTTGATCAAAATGCTTAAAGTAAAACTATTTGTTTTAAGTTGTTTTGTTTTCTAGATATTTAAATAATGAAGTTGTAAAATATATGTATATACCCGGAAGTCAGATCGAACAAAAAGTAAACTCTAAAAGTCGTCTACTGTATTGTTGGTGCTTTTATTATTCGTGAAAAACTCTTCGAAAATATATATGTAATTGATTGGTAACTTCCTGAAATTAAGCATATGATGATTTAGTCAAATTATTTTTTTTTTAACTGCATTTTATTCTGCTGTACCCTCGAAAAACCCATATTAATCTACCTCCATAAGTATGAAAAGTGAGACTCGAATTCAGGTGGATCCTTTTAAGATCAAAGACCTTACCAATGAGCCAACCCCATTGACGATTTAGTCAAATTATTTATTAAGAAATATTATAATTATTTATTTTAAGAAAATAAGATTCTTTTAGATTTTAAAATATAGTATATAACAGGTTAAATGCTCTTTTGTCAATGCTACTTTAAGTTTAATCTGTCTATTTTGTTTGTTGAATGCTACTCCGTATTTATTTTGGTTTTTTTATTTATATATTATTACTATGTTAAGTTATCTAAAAGAGAAAATCACATGATTAGCCAAATTTCATTGCGATTGTATCAATTTAGGCAAAAAAAATTAGATTTTCACAAAATAACCAACAAAGTCGCAATAAACTGACAAAATCGCAATGAGATCTACAAAATCGCAATGAGAACTTAAAAATGCAATCAGATTTTGTAGAATCGCTACTGGATTTTAAGAATCACAATGCAATTCTGAGAATCTCTGTGCGATTCTGATAATCTCGTAGAGATTCTGCAGAAGAATCTCATAGAGATTATGCAGGATCTCAAAGAGATTCTGCAGGATCTCATAAAGATTATGCAGAAGAATCGCATTGCGATTCTCAGAATCTCGTTGCGATTCTCAGAATCTCGTTGCGATTCTCATAATCTCGTTGCGATTCTTTATAATCTTATTGCGATTTTGTAGAATCTTATTGCGATTTTGATGTTCTCATTACGATTTTGAAGATCTCATTGCGATTTTGTCAAATTATTGCGATTTTGTTGGCTATTTTGTGAAAATCCAAAAAAACTTGGCTAAATTGATATAATCGCAATGAAATTTGACTAATCACGTGATTTTCTCTATCTTGAATAAGAAAGAATAAGAAAAAAAAATAATTTATGGATGCCTATGTATAAGACTATAAGGGGTGTTTGGTAAGTGTATTATGTATATGGAAATGAAAGAACATAACAAAGTTTGGTTTGTAAATTTGATTGTTAAGAATGGGAATCAAACCTCACATCTTTACTCTACCTAAAAGTCTAACTATAAAAGCAGTAATGTCCATCAAGGTAGCCAGGTAAGTGGGCTTAGAAAATTTCCATTTTCAAATTTTTTTTTATAATAAAATTAAAAAAAAAATTATCTTATAAATATATGTTTTGAAAAAATTGACGTGAGAAGGTTACATTTTTTTTTTTGAAAAATAATTCATTTAGTGTTTATTTAAAATTTCTTTTGACAAAGAATTATTGTTAGACTTTTTATTCCAAATTTCTTTCTTATTCAAATTTTGAAATGCCTTTTTATTATCCGTTAATGTCATAGATACCCTTATTTTATAAATTATTGTGTTAATTCATTCACTATTTCATATCAAGTTATGACATATTAATAATAAACTCATATTTGTTGGTTATAAAATATGGAGTAATTAAAATTCCCGGTTTGAATCCAAATTGATAAACTAATCTCTCTAAAATCCATAGTGAAGTTTTGAAATTTCTCTGTATTTTCATGAAGTTTTGACAAAAATTCCAAACAAAGTGATCATCGATTAGTGATCACATATATCTTACAAAATTCTAAATCAATAGTACGCCTGTAAGTTGTAACCTTATTCGGTCAATAAGAAAATATATAATATCATAAATAAGAACTAGATTATCTAGTAGGGGTGTTCAAACGGTTGGGTTTCGGTTTAATAAGGTTAGTCGGTTTGGTTTAATCGGGTTTTAAATAAAAATTTAACCAACCAATACCCAATCCAAAAATGTAAACACCCGATCCAAACCATCCAAAAAACATTTGGTTTAAATGGATTGGGGCCCAATAAATCCGAAAATGTAAAATGATTCAAAAATTAAACTAAACATATATAACGACTTATCATGGATAGTAAATTAGAACTAAATTTGTAACATATCTTAAGTAAATTAACTACATAAATATAGTGATGGTGTTGTCTTCATGATATCATACTACAATTATTTTAGAATACTTGCATTTTGACTATGCGATATATATAACCAAGTTTATCAATATTAACTTATCGGGTTTCGGTTTGGGCCCCAAATTTTTTTTTTTACCCAAAACCAATCCAATACCCGATACTTTTATTCGGTTATAACCTTTAACCAACCAAATCCAAACAACCCAAACCCAGTTAACCCAGATCCAATTGGATTGGACGGTTTTCCGGGTGAAACCAAATAATGAACACCCCTAACTAGATTTGGTGCATTATAGCAAACTCTAAGATTTTTTCTTGTTATGAAGCTCATCAGCAGGTGCCCTATTGTTGCGTGGATCGTAATAAGATGTGATTCGTTATGTCAAGAGTGTGGAATCCTCTTGAGATAACTAGATTGCTATTGTCTTTTGTTAATTAATAAGTAATTAATCAACCCAAGGAGATGCACAAGGCTTGTGGTTCGTGTAGAAGAACACACGAAGGAACAATTAACCTTAGCTCTGAAATTCGTGAATAACTCTCAAGAATTCGTAAATCATTAACAAGGATTAACCTAATTCCGTAGATTAGGTCTTGTATTTATACTAGTTAAGTATTGGATCGTGTGGGCTTAAGCCTTAATCGTAGATTAGGCCCTAAACAATAATCAATCGATCTGCCTCGTGCTGACGTCAGCACGAGGCCAGTCCTACATGCTGATGACGTCAGCACGAGGTTCGACCCTTTGATTCTTTGTTTTACTTTGTTTGGCTCGTACATAACATCCAATCATCGTTTAAGTGTTCTACGACACTTATAAACCTTGATTCTATGTTCTTGTACCTGCAAAACAATATATAACACACAAATACAATATAAAACATAAACAGATATAATATTGAAGTTCAAACGTAATCATTAAATATCAACACAAGTTCTTATTTAAATGATTACAAACAAGTTCCTAAAAACATAAACGATAATCAAATCTATGTTGCGATTGTCAAAACGAATCTGCATCTACAGACTCCCCCTTGACGATTGCAACTAGATCTCTTTAAAGTCTTCAAAATTTGAACTTCAAAACTATCCATTAAACAAAAGTCTGGTGCTATTCGCATGAATTCTCTCTTGCAAACAATGTGCGAGAATGTTGCGATAGCGTCTTTCCTCTACTCTCCAAAAATCCACAGTTGAACAAGGTGTATCCAAAAGTCTTCTTTGATCACCTCTTGACAAGTTGACAACCTGCATCAGATCATACATGCATAGCAACATTTGTTTCTTTGAATCATCAACAAACATCTGTGCTTCGCCTGACTTGATATCTATCTGCCAAAATGTCATCTCTGTCAGCATATCTTGATCCCATCTGATAGCGGGAACCTTCTTAACACATTTAATCCTCTTCTGGACAAACCGAAATGTGCCATCTGGATTCTTAATCTTCTTCAAAGGTGTTGGCTTTATCAACCTTTTTTCTGGCTTCAAACCTCTAGCACTGAAATACTTAATTCTTTCATCTCTGAATCTATTCCAGTAGAAATCTGCAAGTCCATTGTTCTGAAGATTAACGAACCAGCGTCTTCCCAAATCTATCATGTCTGAATCACTGAGAGAGTGGAAGTGTCGTTGACTTATTGACATGTACTGGCAACCCTCCTTTCTCTTGATAATAAACAATTTGATTCTGTGATCATTGAACCAACTTTGTATCATTGAGAAGTATTTGGGTGCATCCTTGTCTGAGACATATTTCCAAAACATTGATGGTTTATACGCATCACGTATCATCAAACCAGTATGTCCTCTATAACCTGGAATTAGTCTATTAATAATAAACTCATGATCTTATGGCACCGGAGGTATATTAAATCTTCCAAGGTCAACCTCTCGTGTAGCATCTATATTCCAGTATAGATGAAAAATATTGTCATGTCCTTCATCAACTATGTTTGCATATACAACAAATCTTAACCTTGCAGCATTCTTAGGTTTATCTGGACTATCTCTGATTGGATTGAGATTGAGATGTTCTACTTCAGTTATTGGTTCAACTTGAATGACTTCATCTTCATTAAAGACACGATCAAAGTCATAAGGTATCTCAAGCAACCTTTTTCTATCAGCTTCTGAAGTAATGAACTCTCCTTCTTCCAAATCTTCATCATCGATACTTTTTAGATCTTCTTCAGCATCAAGATCGTACAATGCACCTATCCTTTGAAGCTTATCTGCAATTCAAACGATTTACATATACAAAGATAAAGAACATAAATCATAAGTCAAGACATAATAAAATAGTATAAATACATAACAAAAATTAAAATAAATAATACTATATCATAAATATAATGTAACAATTACATTAATATTTATCTTATAATCTTTATCTATTTTAACTTACAACAATAATATTATATCATAAATATAATGTAACAAATACATTCATATTTAACTTATAATTATTACAAAAACAAAAACAAAAGATCATTAGCACTAAGGTTCATAATCCGAATCTGAATCCGAATCTGACTCTGACTCTGAAGATGTATGAGTTAACCCTGACTGTTCTTTCATTTGATCCCTAAGTGATCCTGGATCATAATAATCATCATAATCCATAATCTCTGCTCTAGCTCTCTTTTCTAGTCTATGC